>NC_048894.1:41063496-41170532 GCF_011077185.1 Oxyura jamaicensis
TCTCTCTCTCTCTCTCTCTCTATCTCTCTCTCTCTCTCTCTCTCTCTTTCTCTTTTAACCGTTATTTCACTGGTTAAAGCATTTAAACATGTTTGTTCAGCATAAAAGCAGTAAAGTCTAATTCTATTTTTTTTTTCCTTTGGGTATTTATTAAAATCTCTTTAAATGGGGCTATGTTTGATACAGTAGACTATTTGGTTTTGTTTGTCATATAATAAATTTTCTGCACCAGTTTGTTGCTATAACCTTGTTATGTCTCTATAACTTTAAAGTAGGGCTTGGATCTCCAAGGTCTTAATCAGGAAAACAAAGAAGAGGGGTTGTATAACCTGTTCATGCTGAGATTTCAGTGCATGCAACCCACCCACCAGAAATACTTAGAAGAATCTTTATGGAGAAGAGCAAGAACCTTCGTGTACGTACACAATGCATCATTAGAAAGACAAAACAATAAGAGAAGGTCATTTTGTTTCAGGAAATTCTGTCTTTGAGATAACTGAGAGCCCACACTATTTTTAAGAAATATGCACAACAAGCTGCAGAAGAACACGACAAAGATCCTCTAGCTCTTGGGTGGGAGATACTAATATAAATACAATTCCCTTCTGCTATTCAGACCTCAAATCCTCAGATCATTTTAATCTTCATGGCTATTATCACATGCCTCCAGATCATCCTCTGAAACAAAGGACTGAAGCAGGACGTTGTGAATTATCTGACAAGCTTCAGAAGTGTATTTTTAAGGTGAAAGAAATGATACAGTCTTGAGATATTCAACAAAGGGCTACTTCTTTCTGCACGGCGATTTCTGTTTGGAGTGCAACGCTCAGTCCCCATGGAGCCAGGAGTAATATGGGGCTAGACCTGCCTCTCCCAGGCTGGTCTGCACAGTTACCATCATGCTCCCAGGAAACCAGATTGCAGACATCTGTGTCTTGCTTCATTTTTTTCCTAACATACCCATGATCAAAAGCTTGATCAGCTTGAGCTGTTTCCTCCACCCATTCCAGATTATGTCATTCACTGTCCTCGAGCACAGACCTCCCTGTATAAATTTAGTGATGCTGCAGCTCATAGCTGCTCCCCCAGATGGCTTTTGGGACAGCTCGCTTGTCCTCTACTTGGGAGTCATGGCACAGCTACCCCTTCCTCTTAGGACATAACTTTCCAGGTTTTAACAGCTAATTGACTGATCCTAACTAACTTCTGACCTAAGAAACAATGGAATGAGGATAATTCCAACTGTTTTACTATATAATCTTATAATCAATCATTTAGTTATAATCTTATAAGTCCCTCTACATAAACAGCTGTACAATGCAAGAATTTTCCCTACTAAATACAGAGCAGATTTACCACAACTGCAATACAGAATAACACTCAGATAAATTTGTGATGAAATTTAAGTCTTATAAAATAGTTATAACCAAAGGGAAGCTACTGAAAAAGTCCACAGCTGTATGCAATTTTGCATGGTAAAGTACATATTTATTTGGGATAGGAATAGGTGATTTATGTGTATAGTTCTGTATTATTGCAGGGAATATCCTTGCACACTTTCCTTCTTGTTTATAGTTAACTTCTCTGAAAGATTTGAGTTGGGTGTACAGTGATCCAGTCCCACGAGTATCTTGTAACATTGATGAAATCTTTCTTTTTCATTTTGCCTTAAAGTGACATGCTGGGGTGGCATAATGCAGCAGAAGCAACTTCAAACTTTGCACAAACATAAAGTGTAATAAGTTTCCATGAAAAAAAAAAGAGAAAAAGATATGCACAGATATATAAAACTGGTGCTTAGATATACTACAGCATTCCCATGTAGTTTTATGCCTATGCACAAAAGGAAGGTGGACTCAAGGCACCAAATACTTGCACGGAACCTCTTTTGAGTCTCTCTACAGTGTTAGAAAGCTGGTCTTTTTGGTGGAAGGCCACAAACCTTTGGCTTACATTTTGTAAACCTTTGGCTTACATTTTGAATGTGCTTTGTATAAAGTCACCCCAACTTCTTCTCTCTTCAGCTTGGCACTACTTTTTCTCCCCAGCTGCACCCTTTCTGTAAGGAGACTCTGCTTTGCCGGGTTTGCCTGTGGCAGATACCATCATCTACACAGCTTGTCTTGCAGACTCCTGACATGAGGACATGGAAGCCAATGTGCCAATACCCCAGAAAGCATTTTTGTTTTTCATTACTTGTGTCCATATGGGTTTGGCCTCAGTTAAGCCTATGCAGATTTGCCAGGAGAAGAGGAGTCAGCACACAGCAAAGCTGAAACGTGTATAGGTAACTGAGCTTCAGTTGCTAGAGGACATTCCCTTTTCAGTCATTCCCATTTAACTCAATTCTTCTTGACCATGTTCTACTCTTTTGTGCATGACAGACATCTATCTTGTCTAAGAGCCCTCTTTTTACCGATACAAAAATTTATCTGCTGATATACTTAACAGCTCATGCCAATTAAAGCAGAAGCTAGCCAATCACCTTAATGAGGGCCTGCATGCCTTCATTTATCTTAGCTGGAGGTTGGAAGTCAGTCTCACAAAGTGAGCTATCTCTGTTGTGGGGATTGCTCTATTCTCTGTTTCTCTGTCTGGATGCTGCTGCTCTGCTGACTCGGGTAGGGAACCTGGAAAGACCTTTTTATTTTTTTATTTTTTTTTTTTTTCCCTTCATTCTTGTTGCCTTTAGCAGGTGAGGAGAGCTTGGTGAGGAGAGAAACAAATAGGGGCATAGGGGCTCATCAGGCATCAGGGCTTTTTTTTTTTTTTTTTTTTCTCCAATCAAAAGGGAGAGGGAAAAACAGGTTTTTTTTTGAAAACTTGTAGTTATTGTGCATTGCAGAAACATGTCCTGAAAGTGCTTCTTGAATTAACGTGTATGGATCTTGTAAAAGTGGAGTATGCTGACTCAGGCTGAAAACGTAGTGATGTCTGAGCTGCTGACACAGCTAGTGCACAGGGTAATCTGAGTAGCTTGGTTGCCAGATACAGAGAGCACCCGCAAAGCTGGGAGCCCTGAAGTGGTTTAGGTACCTAGTTAGAGCAGGCTGTCTGGGAGGCAACTCAGTCAAACCAATTACTGCTGTCACTGCAGCCTTCTCCTGGAAAGCTCCCACTTGCTAGCTCAGGGCAGTGCTGCCTATGCTCGGCTCTTCCCTTTCCCTCCTGTGGGCCTGGAAATGGGGGCTCCTTCCTTCACCCCAGCTGGAGAGGGAAGGAAGGGCGATTGATGCACCTGACTCCATTTCTAGACGGGGACACAAAGCAGGGAGGTGTGCTCTAGAGCAGTGGCACTGCTGTGGCTGTGGTGTCAGCAGCCCCTTCCAGGCACTTGGTGAGATTGTGCTGGTGCAAGAGGAGTAAATCCTGCCTCTAACAATATTAATGAATTTGTTCCCCTGTGCATGCGTGTCTAGATTTATTTCCCAACATCTTGTACATATCTATATGCTCAATAAGCTAAAAAAAAAAAAAAAAAACAGCTCAGCAAAGGAAACACTCTGAAGGAAACAGGATCATAATACAGCACAGATCAGTCTAATTAACAAGGTTTGAAGTAACTGAGTAAATTAGCAGAGACAATTAATTTACCCTCCATCAAAATACACATTGGAATGCTGCAGAGCAAATGCATAATTTTCATCTCTGATTGCTTGAAAGAACTTAAGGGCCCTGATATTCAGATTACTTTCCCCTGATCCCTGAAAAGCATATGGAGGCTTCTGGTGTTTTCAAATTTTAGTGCATGATGACTGGAATTTCAAGTATTTTTCCAGGGCTTTTGCTTTGAGGGTCTAGAGTGTGATCCCTGAGCAACAGTACGTCTGTAACATTAGTTCCTCCTTGCCAAAGCTAAGGCTTTACAATCCAAAGGTGCATGGGAAGGGGGACGGAGTAGCCAGATTCTTATGATCTTCTCAAGGAACAGGATTATTTTGGGGCAAGAACATAGCTAAAGCTTGAAAGTCAAATAAAGAGGTGTTTGAACTAGGTCAGAATTGTTGCTGCAGGAGAAAGCACTCAGATGTAAAGGTTAGTTTGAAGCCAGGCTCAGCTGCACCCTCAAAAGTACAGCTGGGACAGGCTAGAGAAAAGTTAGTGCAACATCTGTATAACACAGACAGATTACTACATGCCAATTAGGCTGTAAATTTGGAGTGTTGCACAGATTTAGATCATCACCTTTCTGGCCTCATAAACTAGCTCTCTACTTCTAGAGGAGGCTGATGGTGTTTATGAAGGTAAGTTATGACACTGCTGTAGAGTTCCTTGGTGGTATTTACTGAATTCTGCATAGAAGACTTAGGAATACAAAAAACTCTCCTGGAAGATTAACAAAGTGCACTTTGGAAAGGCAGTCAATTGATTGCAGACCAACTTGTTCCCTTTTCTGTGTCGCCTTATTTTTCATTCACCATTTAATAATGGCAAATTCTGCAGCAGCTTCTCTTCATATAATTCCCTGTACTAAGAAGACATGTCTTAAAGGCCAGCTCCAACCATCATAATGAGCAAGCTTAAATCTGAAGTGGGTGTAAAAGCACATAAATATCCACCAATAATAAGTGTTTAAACGGTTCCTCTGGCTCAGAAGAAGCATGTCTTCAGATGGATGGCTTGGCACTTTTTTGTATTTGTGTATATTCAAGGTTCCTGCTGTTGAAATGATGGCTGGTGAGAGTAAAGCAAGAGCCCATCCTTCAGTGGATTAAATGTTTGTGTTGCAGTGAATGATGAACTAAGTGCATTTAGCTTGAAGACCTGTACTACCATCTTCTCTAATGCATGTGTGTCTTTGTAACTGCTACTATAAATTACTTTAGGAGGAACTTGTAGATTGGTAGGCTTGGATCATTTTCTGAGTGTGAATTTGTTGGTATAAGTAAAATGCTTTGTAATTGGGGACATCCTCTTTGGGCATGCCCTACTTACTATTTAAATGAGGTGATTCTGAGAAAGGAAATTAAGAAATGCCTGCTTTTCCTCATTTGAATAGCTCTGCAGAGGATCTGAACACTTGGGTTACCACTTACACATTAATGAGAGGCTTGTAGTTATATTATACCAGTATAATGTGGTTTCATATGCAATTGTGTGTAGGCACTAGAGCCAAAGAAAAATATTTGTGTTGAATAAACACTCATTCATTTTCATTACTTCACTGCTTTTTCACGCAGGTGGAAAAAGTACATCAACAGAATGTATGGCTTTAAAATATCAGAATATTTTAATTTTAGTTGCTTTTGAATAATTCTTTACTTTTATCTTCTGAAATTAGCATTTCATTTGCTCTAAGTCAAAAAAAAAAAAAAAAAAAAGAGGAAAGATGCCAGGATATTTTCTTCCTTCTTATTATACTTTTACATTGTAATGTCTAATAATAACTTAAAAAAAATCTTCTGGATAAGGTCCTTGCTATTCTTTACAAACACTTAGTAGAATTTCAGACTTGGGATTCCTGGAGATCTGTCACCAAGACTTTGGCTCCATCTCTGAAAATTACACTTTTCACTTTCTTCTCTATGATCTATACATTTTGCAGTCGGGCCAAGACCAGTAAAACTCAGAAAAGATAAATGGGAGAAGATTTTGGCTTTAAGTAAAAGTTAACTGGCTGAATAAATATATATATAAGTGCGTATATATATGTGTGTATATATATATATATATATTTAAGTTGACATCATTAAGCAGACTTTTTTCTTAAGAAGGATATGGAGGAAAATTGGTATATTGGATATCACTGTTTAATTGAATTGATGTTTTAATTCTTAAAGTATAAAATATTTCCTAAATATTATTTCAGGTACTTACTTAGTAATCTTCAGTGCCAGATGGACAAATGTAAGTGGAAATGAGAAATTCAAAGAATGGCCTTAAAGATTGTCTAGTTCCAACCCCCCTGCAGGGTACAAAGCACTGTGCACCCCCCATCCTCATGAGCTGAAGACAGGCCAATGAGCTGCAGTATATGTGAGGTTGGGAGCCAGCACGATGATAGTGGGATGCAGCATCTTGGTGCTGAGAAAGTCCTTCAGAGCTCTTTGATTCAGGCTGAAACCTGGCTGCCCAAAGGGACTCCCACCACTTTGTCCCCACACTGGGTGAACAAGCATCACATTGGGCTGCTGGGATTGAAACTCCTCTGTGACACTTCCTTTTCCTTTTTACTTTTTTTTGCAAGATATCCCCTCCCAGGTGAGACTCAGATCTACTAAGCCACACTTACCAATATTTCGCCCATCCATATTTGTCTGGGAAAATGGTTAGACCTGGGATAAAAAGGTGGAAAAAGGGCATGTGGCAGCCTTGCCAGGGAAGCCTGCTTGTAAATGTGGAGAGATTCCTGGGAAATTCTTTTAGATTTAGCTAAGTCATTGTCATAAATGAAGAAGGAGATTGAGAGAAACAAAAATAGCAGTCTCTTATTGAATATTTCAGATAGACCAGCTCACACTGAAAATTTCCTGAAAGTATCTTTTCACACAAGCAGCTGAAGCCAAAAATAGATCTCAGTTTTAATAATCTAAAAGAGATAAAATTGGGCAATTACTTTTCAGGTTTAATCTTTCTGATGGCATCCCCAGAAGAAAGAAACTTTGCATCACATCAGAACTTGTGAAGTATTTTTCAAGCTGTTTAATGTTTGAGAGGAAGGGAAAGGTAAGACAAAATCCCCAGTGAGAGTTTCCATCATTTCCTTTGTTTGCACTCTGATGACATCTGATTACTTTACTTACAAAGATATTCAAGTGGCTATAAGTACTTCACTAAGCCCTTGTGTGCCATAACTGCATAAACAGTTCATCAGTAAATAGTAAGTAGATCTTCTAGGAGCTGTGAGATTCTGCTCCTTCATCTGTTGGTGGGTCCTACCTCAGTCAAGCAGAGATTTGTGTTGCTGAAATGAAGCACAGATTTCTCCTTGCTTGTGCTAACAAACCTGGAAACAGAATGACAGGTGATTTGGGGGAAGACCAGGATATTTTACTTCGAGGCATAACTGAAATGTTTCAGTGGGTCAAAGAATTTCAGAAAGCAGTCTTGGCAATTATTGCTAATGCCAACTTAGCTGTCTCTTCCAGAAGTTCATTCTCAGTCTTCTCATTTGGGCATTCATTCAAAGGCTCTGGCTAAAATGGGAGACCTGATTAGTTGCTGGTTTCTTTCCAAATGTACTTTCCTTTTCTGACGCTGTTGTCTGTAGACGATGAGATGTCTGCTACTTCAATTAGAGTTGACTCCATTTGTAATGCTCCTAGGAATCCAAATCAGACAACACAATGACTTTTTTGTTTTGTTTTGTTTTGTTTATAAGAAGCCAAAGACTTAATGATCAATACTGTTGGGAGCATTTCCTTTGTGGCCTCATAATGTAGATTTGGTCCTTGCCTTTCACCAGCTAAATTGTTCTAGTGAGTGACCCTGGGTCGCAAATTACTCTCAATGCATCTTTAAATTGCAATATGTCAGTGTATAAACAGGTACTTCCATTGCAGGTTCGAGTGTATTCTCCTCTGCTTTTTTCTTGATTGTGCCTGAGCAAATGTTCGTGCCCCAGAGGGGGTCAGCTCTAAAAATAAACATTTGTGGAGATTTCACATGATGAATTACTGCAGTTCAACTGGTAATTTCTAGAAAGGAAATGAAAAAGAACAAATGAAAGCATACTGCTATCCTTAGTCGTTACAGTGAAGAAGGAAAATCACAGGGAGAGGAACAAGGTAGGAGGGTAGTACTGACACGGTGTATCACCAGCCAAAAATACCTCAAAATGAAATGAATGCCTCAAAATGAAATACAAATGTGCAAGTGAAACCCTGCTCCTAAACAAGTCTGTCATTAGCTCTGTACTTGGATGCAGCAGTTCTGGGACAAAATTTTATGGGAAATGTCTGACAGGATGGTGATGGAAGCCCCCTATTAACCTTAAATCTGTTCTTTTTTCTTTTTTTTTTTTCTTATAAAATCACACACAGAAAACCACCCCAAAACACCCAAACATATACCAAAGAAATTCCCCCATAATGGAAGTGAATGCCAATATAAGGCAGCATAGAAATATGTCTAATATTTCTAAATATACCACTGTGGTATGCTCCAAGCTCCTCTCCTGCGAAGTCAGCAGATCTGTACAGCATCATTTGCAGATTCTGTGCATTTCTTAGACCATCTAAGGTGATGTCACACATGCTGAAACTCTTGGACACACCACACAGAATACCTTATTTTGCTGTCATCTTCGGTTGGTAGAACAGGCACAACCAACAATAATTACTGTTCAGTAACTATTAGGAGTCTTCGCTTGCTCACGGACTTCAACCATGCAGTTAGGAAGAAAAAAAAAAAAGGCTTCAGCTGGAAACACCTATATGGTATGCCAAATCACAGTTAGAGCAAAGAAATGTTGAACCAGGAAAGGCCTGACCAGTGGTTTTCACAACTCTTTCTGGTAGTTGCAGTTAATTAACAGAGCAGTAGAAGTTAAAAGAGCCTGACTACTTATTCCCTCCTGCCATGTGGAGCTAACTGGTGTCATTTAGGAAAGGACAACAGCAGACACTGTGTACAAATTAGTCATATAAAGCAAGAGTTTAAATCTGTCAGAGAAATACTAGTCGCTAAGCTGCAAGCAAAAGTGATAAATCCTGATTAAAGAGGGGATGAAATGGAGAGAGGAAAAGATCACTCAGTGTTAGGCAGCAGTTTCTGAAAGGTACAGCTTCTGAAAACTACAGCTGTAGTTCAGCAAAGCACTTGTTTGCATGTCCTTTTCATCTTCAATAACAAACCCACCCCTTATGTATATACCTATGGGCTCCTGCATGCTTAACTGCTCTACTAAATCAAAGCTTATGTTAGGAGATCTTTCAAAGTGGTATTTACAGACTGACAAGCTATGTTTATCTTCTGGATGGGAGAACAAGAAGCAGTATTTATCAGCCTTTTGTAAAGCAAGAAGAGCTTCTAGAAGTAATCTTTGTTTTAAGATTTGTTTGTGTGCATTCATATATAAAACACTAATCTGAAGATGATATTTTTTCCTTTTTTTATCTTTTTTTCTTTCTGTTTGGAGTAAATAGTTATCCCAGCATTTGGCACAGTTGTCTGCAAGTTACTGAGAGAATTGCAGCACAGGATTTTTCTAGGAAACACAGGAGGAAATGGCACTTTCTCTCCTGCTCATCAGCAGCAAAGTACATGTGGTTCAGAGGAAACAATATCTGCATACCATAGTGTTCTTTTCCTCTTGTTCAGGAGCTCAGAGATTAACAAAGCTGATTTTATAGCTGATTTTATTTTATTAGCCATCAACTACAGTCATTGCTACTCTACTGAAAACAACCTGTGCAAACAGGTTATTGAGTGATGAGGCTGAATCTGAAGTGCTTGAGGGGAATGCCCTCTGCTACTTAGGATTGTCTTACGTGGATCCATTCTGGTAAAATGCTACTACACAGTGATATCAAGCAGGCTTTTATATATATATATATATATATATATATTAGTTTTTCCCCAAGTGCTGCAGTAGAGTAGTTCCTCTCTCTCCTTTCCCCCCATATTTACAGATAAAATATTCAAGTTTATGTTAGCTTAAAAACTAAATTTAGAAACTCTTTAGGATCATATTCTGCTCAATATTATGTGCAGATTGCAGCATACTGTAATATTAGGATTATTTTAGATCTAACAGCTGCCTCGGGTAACATTGGCCATACGGTGTTATTTATGTTTGTGCTCCCTACCAGGAGCAGATGGAGTCTCCTCCTAGCAGCTTTGCTGCTTCATACGTGGGAGGCCCAGAGAGTAACTGTTGGTAACTATTCATCTGCCCCGAGTCCTCCTCAGTCCTCTCATCCACGAGTGCCAGTGAGGCTGCAGGTGAAAAGCAGGCTCTGATGAAGCCTTGCCACCAACGCCAGCTTGGCGAGGATGACTTCTGTGATGTGCAGTGCCTTCAGCGTGCTGCCATGCTTGTATTTGATCCCACTGATGCCAGGCCATCTCTGTGCCTCCAGCACTTGCAGGGAACTGGGTGCTGGTTGATGTCTGGGTGGCAGAGACTGAGTCCAGATAAGGCCTGGAGTAAGGTTTCCACAGCACCTTCTTGAAAGGAAGCTTGGGTACTGTTACACAGGATGCTGCCGCAGTAGCCCCTGCTGTGCTCCACCTTACTTGCTAAGCACTTCTCCCCGGGGAGGACTGGGGACTGCAGGGAGCGCGGGGCTACCATGGCAACACTGCTAGGAGAAGCAGAGCTAACTATTTTAGGTGATTTGGGCTGAATGAAATAAACAGAGCAACTTTCTGGGAGGTTGCTGTAGGAATCCCCCAGGGAAAGCTTTTGCTCTGGGACAATGTTTTTTCGTTTAAAGGAATGTTATATTCAAGGCTGTGCCTGGATGCACAGGTGATTCCCCTCTTTCCCGGAGTGCTTTATTTCTATTTAATACCAGTGAGGCAAGGTGAAGTCATTCTTGGCATGTAAATGTTTGAAGACATAGATGGGTACAGCACAAAATACATGCAGTGGTCAAATACCATTACTTTATAAAAAATAAATAAATAATTTATTGAGCTCATCCTCAGTTTAGAAGTAGCTTCTTATACGGGACCCTACTTAAACTGATATAATGTAGTAAGGGAAAACAAGTAGGAAGTATTTTTATTTTGCTTCTCCATCAGTTTAAAATAAATTTATTTACAACAGAAAGTGAGAACTTATAACAGTGTATATTGTTTTCTGATTTATTTTTTTGTACAAATCAAAGCCTCAACTCAAAGTGGCCTGGTAACATATTCCCACTGCAACACTTGGTGTTTCATTTTTTTATTTTTATTTTTTATTGTGCTCAGCATCCATGAAGGCAAGTTACTCCATGGAATCCAACAGTGGCTGGTTACATGAGAAATCATGTCCTTCTCTGTTCATGAATATTTATTGATTAAAATACAATGGACTGAATTGCAAACTATCCCTTGGACAGCTTGAGTGCCGTATCATTCATTTATAGCATTTAAATGTAGCAATAAATAAGTAACACAGTGTTCCGAGTATATCTGCCTATTCACACCTTCCATTTATAAAATTTGAAGCTGATGTTTTTGGTAATCATAGACTGTATTTATCTTTATAGTGCAAAACCTTTGTAAACAGGGCATTTAGACTGAATTGCAATTTTAATTAAATTTTTGGCTTTTTGTCCTAATTGGGAAACACTTTCAGTGACAGCTTGAGAACACACAAAGGAAGCTTTCATAATGTTCTCATTATCTATTCATATCTCAGAAAAAAGGAGTTTTTCCATATTGTTATCTAAGATTTATGTGAACCACAGTGACTTTCGGTCTCTTTTTACGCTTCTGATGGTTTAATTCAGATGCCTTTAGTGAATTAATCTTTTTAAGATTCACTTTGAGACCATTAGAAATAAAATATATGTTGCCCCCATAATGGATTAGAACATTTTAAATTTTAAATGACATGTACCATTGGGCATACTTTAATGCTAACAGGCATTGTTCCCCCCCCCCCCCCCCCTTTTTTTTTTTTCCCCTGAGTTTCAGGAAATTTGAGCTGAATGATTTAGAGGACCAGGAAAAGTAGAATAGGCTGGGTGAGCATAAACGGTTTTATGACCACTTGTGGTTTAGGAATTTATTGCAACTGTTTTCAACAACCTGATTTAAAGTTCATGTACAAGAATGTTTATGAAACATTAACTAACACTTTAACAGAGCACAAGTTTATCATTTTATAGTAATGACCTTTATTAATAAATGGATGATAAACATGTTTATGTGGTGTTTGCCCTGGAGCATTAATAGTAAAGATAATAATAAATGTGTGTGAGGAATGCAGCTATTTTCATAGTTCAAGGGAGCCTGGTTGCAAAACAAACAAACAAAACCCTATTGTAAATGCTTTTGCCTTTTTTTTATTATTATTATTATTTTAAATGATTTTAGTTGGATATTAAAACCCACCTACGCTGGATTTTCACACTTCTACAGCAGCCTTAGCATGCAAGTGAGGTGCCTTGTGGAGGTCCATTCCCCATGAGGTCTGGCAGTGTCACTCCTGCAGTTTGGGCATGTTTCAGGAAATGGTAATGCCATTTCTCAAACAGATCCAAGCTCCTTCATGAGGGCCCATTCTCAGAATGACAGGTGCAAACTTGATTCCAGTTTGGGCAAACTGAATCTTACTGATCATTCTGGTTCAGAACACAGTGATAACTATGTATGTTGACTGAAATGAGCCTGTAATAGTTGAAAAGAAAGCCATAGTTGTGTTAAATTATAATAGTCAATTTTAATGCAGTCTTATAAATTTGTAGGCATAATACCGTTAGCTAAATCTGATTGCCAACGTGGAAATTTCATTATTGTTATCTGCATTCCTTAAAATATGCTAAGAGGTATATATTTCTATTGTCTTACCCTGGACTTAAAACTTGTTCATATCTTTATGCACGTTATGTGGGTTGAAGAAAGCTATGATAGAATTTTTTAAACTATATCAACAATAATAAATGATTGATTCTGAAAAATGAAATATCAAATAATCAAGAAATACTTCAAAGATTTATTCATAGCACTTCTTTTACTAAAGAAGGAAAAAATGTTTGTTTTCAAATTTGCCAGGAGTAAGAGAACAAAGGCAAATGATTGAACAATTTTGATGTTCCCTGCAGAACAAAAGCAGTTATTAGGACCCCGTGAGAGAATATCTTCACCAAGAGGCACTGTGTTGAAACAGAAACACAGTACAAGAGAAATACAGTCATGATATTTCAGGAAAGCCAGGTGCAGGAATAAAAATAACTTTATTTATATCTTTGGCTTTGATTATCTTTTTCATTGTGTAGAAACCTGCAAAAGCTAAATCGTGCAAATTGCTCAGTTCTAGACTTTCATAGAGATTTTTTTCCCACAATGTATATTCTAGACCCTTTGAAAAAAACTATTATTTATAAAACTTCTGAATTCATCTGCACTGCTTTGCTGCCTTGAATGTAAATAATAAATTTACAACTTCTTTCTTCCCTGAAAGTGTGCAAAAGAATTCAGAATTAATTGCTCCCCACCTTTAATTATCTAAATCAGAATGTAAGCAGGTAAGAAAATGTTTTCCTCCTTTTAAGCCATTAACCTTGATCTTGACCTGACCAGTGCTTTAAAGAAAATTCATAATGTTAAGAAAGCTGTTAGGAGGTGAGTTTCCAAAGTAGAAGTAATCACAAACGATGCCTGTGCTACAGCATTTTTATTAATGATCTATCGGAAGTGTCCAAATATTGAAAACTAAACTGCTCCTCCATTTGGAATTCATCCTTTCAGGCTCTGGGCATCTATCAGTTGTATACCACTCTGAGACATATGAAGAAATTGAGAGTTGCTAGAAATTGGCCAGTGATGGTGTTCTCCAACAAGGGTAGCAGAGTTTAGGATTTAATTGCTTAGAGCTGCTGGTGGTGTCAGTGTATGTTCTAATATAGTATAGTATACAAGTGTATGGTGCCATCAAACATAGCTACATTGCTACTCTTGGATAAGACCAGGACCCACAGGGAAAAGGAACCACTTTCTCTTCCCCTTTTAGGTTTTGGTGGTTAAGATGGAAGGGAACCCAAAACAGAAAAATAGGTGACTTGATGAAGATCACACAGCAACTTGATCAAGATTGGACAGGAACTCAGCCCCTATCTCCTGACTCTTGCTTTTGTGCATTTATGTTACAGATATTCAATCCTTTCTAGGTATTGTGGAAAACACTGTGTATCCAGCTGAAAGCTATCAACAAGTAAGGTTTACAAAAGCTTAGAAAAATAGCTCACAGCAATTATCCCTCAAGCCTTATGACACATAAGGGCTGTAAGAGCAAGCTGTCTCCATGATTATGTTGCTGGTTCCCCTTGAAACACTTGTCTGAGCATTCTTCTGTTTTATTCTTACACAATTGCTCTTCAGTTAAATTATTAATTTAATCCAGAGTAGTATAGTATAGTAGTATAGTATATAAAATACAATGATTTGAATCAGAAGGGACCTTAAAGGTCACCTCATTCCAATCCCCCTCACATGGGCAGGGACACCTTCAGGACCAGGTTGCCCAAAGCCCCATCCAGCCTGGCCTTAAACAATTCCAGAACTGGGGCATCCACAGCTTCTCTGGGCAACCTGTCCCAGTGCTTCCACACCCCCTCAGTGAATATTTTTTTCATTAAATCTAATCCAAACCTACCCTCTTTCAGTTTAAAGCCATTACCCCTTGTCCTGTCATTACACTCCCTGACAAAGAGTCCCTCCCCAGCTTTTCTGTAGGCCCCTTTAGGCACTGTAAGGCCTCTATAAGGTCTTCCCAGAGCCTTCTCTTCTCCAGGCTGAACAACCTCAGCTCTCTCATCCTGTCTTCATAGGAGAGGTGCTCCAGCTCCCTGGTCATCCTTGTGGCCCTCCTCTGGACTTGTTCCAACATGTCCACGACCTTCTTGTGCTGGGGGCCCCAAAGCTGAACGCAGCCCTCCAGGTGGGGTCTCATAAGAGCAAAGCAGAGGGGAGAATCACCTCCTTCAGCTTTCTGGCCATGCTTCTTTTGATGCAGCCCAGGATGCAGTTGGCTTCCTGGGCTGCAAGTGCATGTTGCCAGCTCATGCTGAGCTTCTCATCAACCAACATCCCCATGTCCTTCTTCTCAGGGCTGCTCTTAATCCATTCTGTGCCCAGCCTGTATTTGTGCTTAGGGTTGCCCTGGCCCAGATGCAGGACCTTGCAGTTGGCTTTGTTGAACCTCATGGGGTTTGCACAGGCCCACCTCTCAAGTTTGTCAAGGTCCCTCTGGAGGGCATCCCTTACCTCCAGCATGTCGTCTGCACTGCTCAGCTTATTTTCCTTATAGAATATCTTTTTAGGGAATAAATAAATAAATAAATAAATAAAATTATTATTCATAACACTCATCCAAACTTTTCCTCTTTACTAGTTTTACCATAGGGAAATGAGATCAAGAAAATGAGCCATACTCTACTTGAGTTAATCCCATGTAAATCTGAAGAAGCTCCATTCAGGTCTATTGCAGGTTAAACTACTGTAGTTGATAGCAGGATGTATCCCCATGGTTCCCTTTTGTGATGATATTCTAAGCTAATCAAGTAAATTTGCAGTTTTATGTGCTATAAGTAGGCATTTGTATGCAACAATCCTTCACTGACTTGACTTTTCTGGACTGAAAAAATAAAAACGCATTTATCCAGATGTACCTGGAAGAGAATGGTAGAAGCTTATATTATGAAAGTTTGAAGAATTCATTATTATTTTAGTTGGTTAATGCTGTTGAAAAAAAAAAAATATATATATATATATATATATTTTAGAGGACTTGGATGGTTTTGTGTTAGAGAGCATGTAGGTAAGCAAATAGTATTTCAGCTCATTAATATCAAAGGACTGTATGGTAATAATTTATTTATTGCCAATAGATATTGTGCCACTTGTTAGGAAAATCAGTGAAAGTAACTAAGTTTCAATGAATATTCCGTGTTCTGATTGTGTTGGTGTAAATTGCAGTATGTCATTGATATGTTCTGAGGAAGATGTTTGCAGTGGTTATCAGAAAATATCCTAATACAGACAGGTGGCAGTGAGATGAAACCATATTATGTGTGTATATACATGTGTATATATATACATTTAAAAAACTCCTTTGGCCTTTCAGAAGTTTAGCTTGATTTAGTAAAAACATTTCTAGTGAAATGGGATTTCAGTCTTGGATTGTAGACTGATTCAGTGATTTTTTTTTTTTTTTTTTTTGTCTATTTTATGTATCATTATCTCCAGATGCAAATACAGCTGTGGTGGGCTTTCAGTGGGCCATCTCCAACCTATATTCTTGAGTCCTACCTCTGAAGAGGATAAGCGTGTAAGTGGGCAGAAGGGAAAACAGCAGTGCTTTTCTCCTTTTTTCTTTTTTTTTTTTTTTTTTTTTTTCATATTGTCTTTCTCAGTTTACTTCATCTGATTTGGTATATGCTGATACATGAACTGTTTGCCAGCACTAGATTTTTGAAGGAATTAACCAGCACTTTCTCAATGAAGTGTCTTACATTTGACTTTGTCTGGATTAAGAATTCTCTTGCCATTTTGTTTGTGTTTTTCTGTCCCCTCCTTCTGCAACTCTTCTAGCACAAGTTCAGAAACCCCTTCTTTGTCCTGCAGATTTGCGCTGAAACTAGACTATCAGATTACCTTTTAACTTTCTATTGATAAGCAACATGTGTAGGATTAAAATAATAATAATAATAATAATTTTCTTTGGAAGGAATCACTCTATTGTTTAACTTGTTTATTCCTTATTCAGTTCTGGCTTCATGTGACTATAAAAGCAGATGCTTTTTTTTTTTTTTTAGTAACTTTTTTTCACCGTTACAGAAATGACATGGTGCATTTGCCAGAAAACCCTACAAAGACTTTGATTTAAATAAGCTGTAATACTGCATTAAAAATACTTACCAAAGCCTGAACTAATTCTTCCCACCCTCTCCTGTGTTCCAGTCTCCATTTGCTCCTTCCCTAATTACTGTTGCTTTCAATGTATTTATTATTTATTAATGTTAATAATTTTGGAAATGATGAGCAGAGGTAAATAAAAACCCAGACACTTCTCATTCATGGTTCTTAGGACTGTTCTTAGTGCAGATTGATGTTTAACAGGGAAAATTTACCTTTCCCTCATCCCTTAGTAAGAAAAGATTTGTTTTAGCAGTGTGACAATATACCTATGAGAAAATCCCCTAGCTCAAATGCATTTTAAAAAGCTGAATATATGTGAAAGTGCATCCTATTAACTTATTCCCTCTTGATGCTAATGAACTAAGAGAATCTTTATGCTGGCAGACAGTGCTTGACTGCCTGCTGCTCTTTTGAAATTATTGCTCTGTCCTGCTTTCTACAGCTGCCTTCAGGCTGTCTGTTAAAGTTCACAGACTGTAATTGTTTGGGTCATACATTAGCCTTTGCTTTACAAAAGAGGCTAAGTAATCTGAATATTTCCATGGCATGCCTGCTGACTTTAATAATCTATTAAGGATTTCAGGTAGTCTGAGGTTTACCTTAATTTTTCTGCACTAATAATAGAAAAAAGTCAATACCATCATGAATTTGCAATGGAAATTGGAAGGAATAATGTGCTGGTGAGGCAGAAGTCAGGACTGCTGGCAGAGAAAAATAACGCCTAATTTTTGGAGACAATGTGCCGGAGTAACTAGAATGATACTCTGGGGTTAGGAAGGTTGGCTCTGGTTCCCTGAATATGCCCTACACTACCAGCTGTCCAAGCCTCTGAAGGTGAAGCCATAAGCATCTTTCATTAGGCACTAAAACGCTGGAGCCTTTAGAAGTGTAGGTCTTGACCTCTCTGAATTATGGTTTGTTTGGTGTCTAACATGTAGATTATTACAGCTTCACACTTTTGTTAAAATATACTGAGAACAATGAATTAAAAACATCCTAATACATAATTACTAGTTTTTTTTTTTATTTCTTTTTTTTTTTTTTTTTAATTTTAAGCTAAGAAGTGTGATCCTAAACTAAAGAAGAATTTCAAGTCAAATTGATTTAACTGTCCTAATCTCGCCCTACAGAAACACGGGGTATAAATAGCTGTAGCAGAGAGGTACCTCTGAGGAGCCATGGTTTGATGGCAGATATTTCGTAAGAGTCTCTGTTCCTTCAACAGCTCCTCTACTCAGTAACCCATTGGCAGGTAGCTTTTCTCCAGGTCTGTGTTTTTCTTTTGAATTTCTTCTTGCTGCCTTCATAGGTTTAGAGAAGGATCTGGGGACATCAGAGCTTGACATGGGAAGTATGTCTCATGCTGATGATATAATCACCTTGATATTTTTAAGTAGGACTGGCCAAGGGTTCACAACTGGAAACTGGACATCCTGAGGAAAACAGACAATGTTTTGGAAGCTTCCAAATAGATCCCTACTGCTAACATTTAGATTAATGAGATTTTTACTGTGAACATATTACAGATAGACCTGTGGTAAACCCATGGGTTGAGAGATCAGGGTGTCTTGTTTGGGTTTTCCAGTGTTTGAGCTTTTGCCAACATCTACTGTAGTGAGCAACAAAGGGGTTGTTATGTAGTTGTACTGGGATTTTTCAATCAAGTTCAACAACATATCATCTAAATTCCAGGTTAATTTACAATTAAGAGATTGTACAAGATAATCCACTTCTGCAGTGTAAATATTATTACTCATGTTTATGCAGTGGCTAGATTCTACTCTCTAGGACTTCAGACACCTTCCTCCACGGTCTCACAACCTCCTCTTCACTTCTCAGTCTCCACCTTTTGAGTCCTGTGCAGTATTCTTAAAATTGATTTCTGCAATTGCAAACTGTTTAAATGCTACCTTACTGAACACAAATAATAATAATAATAATAATAATAATAATAATAATAATAAAAGTAGTTGGTGTTATTATAAAGGAGCAAACCCTTAATGTGTGAAAGTAAGCTGGATTTTAATTGTCAACAGTATTAGGATATACTGTGTGTTCTTGTAATGAAAGTTTTATCAGTTAAAAAGCTTTCTCCTCTTTCTCTGGAAAGGTTAACACTGAAGCTTTACCCCGTCCTTCCTTGTGTTTGTTCTAGGATGTCCCTTGCAGAAAGGCTTAGACCAACTTGAGCTTCATAAAAACGATTTGCTGCATGGAAATGATCTGACTAGCGTATCTGGTTTGTCCACAAACACAGGGACATATTTTCAAAATAACTGTATTGGAAAAGTTTCTTTGAGAAACTAACCTCAGTTTTAGTAGCTGTAGCTGCAGAGGTAGATATATAGCTCCAGATTTGCTACAAAAGACTAAAATGCTTTTTAAATGCAAAATTTATTCTGAAATCAACAGAAGAATCATCAGTCATCACGAAAAATTCTAGAAAAAATGTTTTGAGAGGTTAATCTCACTTATTAAAATGATAAATCTAGAGGAATACAGAACTTGTCAGGTTGGAGTAGACTCACTTCTGCATTTAGTTTAGTATCCTGCATCAAAGCACATCACGGGATACTACAAACCTGATATGGTGGCCTCATCTTGACAAACAAGTTTATTAGATCCCCTCAAATGTGAAGGTGTCCCAAGCATGTTTGGAAACCTCTTTGTCTTTGAAAGGACCAAAGAGTTATCTCTGCCCATGCTATTTTACAGTCTTCATTGTACTGACTCTTTCTAGACGTTCATTTGTTGAAATTGACCAGCAGTGTTCCTGTGAAGGGGACCCACTTGACTTAATGTAACTCCCACCCATTGCTTGAATTCTGCCCACTAAACTTATACACATTTTTTCACATCTCATGTGTCTGGTATATGGAGTCATCTGTGTTTGTGGAAGGGACGCTTTGCAAACATGGACCCTGTCAGGCATGCAATCTGTACACCACGCAAGGCTGGCCGGGGGACATCCTTAACCTTGCTACAGAGTTTAGTGAAAGGACTAGGACTTAACAAAAGGTCCTACTGTGGATCTTTTGTGTAACCGTGGCAGATTAAAAGCTCCTGAAGGTAAATTGTAAGGTCGCTTAAAGAACTGTACTCTCCTAGAGTTAATTTAAGGTACCATCAGCATGGGACAGTTGCACCCAGCCATGCAGACCATCTAAAATGAAACAGCACTCCCACAGGTTTATAATAAAATTAGTTCCTTATGTAACCATATACTACTTTTTCTAAGCCTTTCTTTTTCCTTTTCTCTTTCTGCTGCTTAACACTCCCACTTCATTGTAGCTCTAGTACCTCACTGTGTGAAGATGGACTTGTGGTTGCTTGTGGTTCATTTCACAGCTTCTAGAATCCAACATTGCTGCTTGCTAGAACAAGGTTATGGCCCAAAGCTGGGGGACTGGACCTGTGTACTGTGAAGAATGCTAACGGTCAGGCAGAACTTGTTAGAAGAGGAATGGAAAATATAACTCCTCTCTCTAGGCCACCCTTTATCTGAATGATTAAGAAAAGCTGTGAGCTTTGGTTTGAGGTTGTACTTGGTTCTTCTTCATGGTGTCTTCTTTTTCTTCTAGGCTGCCCAGGGAGGTGGTGGAGTCACCATCCCTGGAAGTCTTCAAAAGACGTTTAGATGTAGAGCTTAGGGATATGGTTTAGTGGGGACTGTTAGTGTTAGGTTAGAGGTTGGACTCGATGATCTTGAGGTCTCTTCCAACCTAGAAATTCTGTGTAAAGTGTATTCTTTCTTTAGAAATCATCAGATGTTATTGAGAGGTGAAGTGTGTGCCTAGTTCCAGGAAGTGCTAAACACAGTCCACAATGCCCTGAGAAGCTCTGGCCATCCAAAACTTGCCCTGGGAGGAAAATAGTTTGCTTCTTGCCATCCCTTTTGCTTGTCATTTGCACCAGAAGCAGAGCTCTCTTACAGTCAAATGAAAATATGCTTGTGAGAAAGGCTGTGGATATTAGATATGGGGGGAGGAAGGTGTGTGTGTGTATGGTTTTTGTTTGTTTGTTTGTTTGTTTTGTACTGGTTCCCTCCCTCCTACCTCCCCTATCTTTTGACGTGCATTTTGGGGATGAGGAGATTAGGGGAACTATGGATTTTTTTGTTGGGACTTTTTTGTATTCCACCAATTTTATTTCCAGTAGTTAATTCTCTGTTATTGTTTAGGCTAATACAAAACAGCTAAGCTCTTTTATTATGTATGAAAATGAAAGGAATCCGAAAATATCTTCCAGAGACATTTTAATCCTAATTAAAATTGAAGGAGGAAAGAGAAGGAATTAAATACACTTTATAGTCTTAACTTATTTCCCATCAAATGAGACATTTTCAATTCCAGAATGCCCCTTCTTAATTTCAAATCAGCCTTTCAGCCTTCACCATGAGTGACAGGGCAAAGAGGAGAGTGTCTGCCAGTTTCTTGGGTGAATTTATTTCAGATTCTTCTGAGCTATGAAAAGGATTTGTCATTGTCAATACTGGCGACATGGCTGATCAGAACCCTGGTCAGCTTTGTCATCAAGAGGCAAATAGTGTATGCATACATGACAGAAAGAGAGAGACAGAAATTATTTCACAGATAAATTTTACTCAGCCTACCTATCTGTCTTCATTTATTCTAGCTTTCATTTATTTATTTATTTATTTATTTATTTATTTATTTATTTATTTGGGGGAAGAGAAACCAAAATGAAACTCAAAGTAAGAGAAACAATTCAATTTACTCTTAAATTTACTTCACTCAGTAATTAGGAAATGAGCCTGTGAGAAGGAGCACGCAGGCTTGGGGAGAGGAATGCAAAGCTCATTCCTAAGCTATCCCCATTTACATGCTGTGAAATTTCATCAGTTATTTTCAGGAGACCCAAAAGAAACTGTGATAAGTGACACTCCCGTGTTAAGAAGTTTGGGATCTGCAAAACACCCAGAATTCCAGGGGCTTAGCTGAGCTTATCAGCAGTAGCTGACACTTTTTGATCTGCCAATTGAGCCAGGAATTGCTTCAGAACAGGTGTCCATGTGAGGTTTTCAATTGCATTATGATTCTGGTCAGCTTCAGGCTTTCACTGCACTTTCAATTTGATCTAAAAATACTTTTAGCTGATGTGTGCTATAAAACAAACAGTTGTAGGTGAGCTGGTGCTGTCTTCCCTAATTGCAAGATTCAGTTATTTGTAACTTCAAAGGTCAAGAGGTACAACCCTGATAAAACAATTCACCGATATATATGAGTGCTTCTGACACAAGTAGGAGGTTTTCCTTCTAGATCATAGATGACTGCAGAAGGTATTTGGTGTACAAAGGAAACTTTTGTCTCTGAGTCCTGAAGATCCTCAGGCTCTCTATTGTCCTTTTCTTTTGCTTGTTGGAGAAAAAGAACTATGACATGTTAGATAATCACAGTCTGTACAGCCAGTCCCTCCCAGGCTGCTCCTACTCAAAAGTGTAGGGCTACAGAAAATGTACAGACAGTCTGTCTTGGCTTCAGTAGAAGTTGAATCAACCATTAGCTGGCTCCAAAATGGCTGAAGCTTAAGGTTATTAAAGGGGTGGCATAAACAGCCAAAATGTAAGTAGATACTCTTAATTTGATGATCTGGGGCTGTAGTATGTCCTTGGAGTATCAAAATTGGAGAAGGAATGTATCAGTTGTGTATTGTCCTCCTTATGTTCATCTTTCTCTGCTTAGGCACTGCCTCTTTGGTCCCTGTGCTTGGTTGTATAGGAGATTTTAACACAGTCTAACACCTACTGCCTTGTCAGCATGGAGAATGTTCAGGACTGGTATTTTAAGTCAGATGCCTAGATTAGAAATTAGTAATAAAAATTGGGCTATCAGAAAATTAAATATATTTGTATTTCTTTAATCATTGGTTTCAATCATGGAACAGCTGTATTCTTATTTTACTACATTGCAGGATCTCCAAATGTTCTTGAGTCTTTTAGAAAAATAGCAACAAAATCTGCTCTGAAGTTCTTAACTTTAATTTCAATGGCAAATCCATTATAAGAGGCTATTAAGGAAATTAAGCAGTGGAAGAGTGAGAACTAAATTTGTATGAGGCACTAGAAAAATTCTGATATGCAAAACTGTTTGCATAAATGGCAGTTTTTTGACATGGATGAAGCTCTGTAGCTGATATCCAAAGCCCCGCAATAATTATTAGAGCTGCAGGATAGGGGTGGAAAGAAGGAAAGGATAGTTTTGTCTTGAAGGAAATGCCAGTTTGTCAAACTTAAAATATTAGCTAGATGCAATTTGATATGATGATGTTCTAATGAAATACAGCTTTGTGGTGTATTTTGCCTATCCAGGGCAGTGTCAATCCAGGCTTTTAGGTGTTACAGCTCCAAGACAATTCAGAAGATGGATTTCACACAGATGAACCCTCTGTTCCCCTTCAAGGGAAACAATGATCCTTAGGGAAGGAAATTTCAAACAACTTAATCTTACACTTAAGAAAGGTAATGCCAATCACTCTGTGATTGAGACTTTTATAGAGTGTTTTCAGCTAAGAGTATTTTAGATCAAATTGAAAGTGCAAAGAGGGAGAGGAAATTTGGACGAAACCTACTTCTAAAATGCTGTTCACGATTTGGAAAACTGTCCCAAAAGGAGACCAGACACAAGGATAAGCTAAGCCTTAGCCATGAAGAATTGTAGAGAAATAATGAAGATGAATGTGGAAGTGACTGATGCTTCACAGAGTTTTAAATTTTGGACAACTTTTATTAAAAAGTTTACAACTGGTAATCTTCCTTCTCTGAAGTATTTCCTTTTCCTCGGTCTTTGTTTGTTTGTTCTTGTCCTGTTTTGTCAACCAGATCTTTTCAGCTGTGTGAAAAGACAGGTTACAACAAGTGAAAGGAAGACTTGAAAAAAAGTTTTGCTACAAAAATAACTGGAACTGCTTACATGTATTGCTGGATTCTAAATTGTTGCAAGTCAGAAGGAAACACTGTGAAACTGTCGGTCATTAAGCCCAAACCATTGCTGTTAGCCCTCAGAATTTACTATTGAGGAGAACTCATGTTAAGCGACTCCTGGTGCAGGGCCCCAACTGCTATATCTGGCTCCTGCTCAGAGGAAAAAAAAATATCTAGGCAACAAAATGTTTTGCACTGTTTGGCTTAAACTTAAAAACAACAATCCAACAACAAGTAACCTGAGGGCCGAAACTAATTGTGAGAAATCTTATCCCATACACTCTCATCTTACGAAAGAGAAGTATGAAAAATAGGGTCAAATGCAGCATGACTTCTGCTATCCATAGCTGTGGAGTCCAGGGGGTGACCAAGTATAAGTAGAATTCCTCTATATAAACAAGTGTGGTGTCTATACGGATCAGCAGAAGAAGGTTTCTCCCTTCCCCACTGATGAACAAATGAGTTGGGTTTTGTTGTTGTTGTTGTTGTTGTGTTTTTCCCATAATCTCCTGGGTGCCTCAGACCTCTCTCTTGAAGCATCATTTACACAGTGCTTTGATTGTCTGCCAGGAAGCTTTTGAGAAGCTATCTTGCTGAAAAGAAAAAGGACAGCAATGGCAACCCATCCTGTTGATGTGGTCAAGGGCCTTGTCATACTGTCATACTAGAGGATTTTCTCTGTCAGCAGGATAAGCATGCTCCCGATCTGAGCAGGTGGCAAAGAGAGTCTCATGTTGATGTCTCCTTGCAGTCATTGGCTGCAAGGATGTTACTTTGGTGCATTTTCATTGACCAGTACATTTTTTTCTTGAGCAATTTAGCTTTTGAGTGCCAAAAATATGAATCCCTAAACAGCCAAAATATCCAGCAGGGCTTAGTTCAGGAAAGCCCATTTTTTTCCCTCTCTTCACCCCACTGCTTAACCATAGGCATCAAAAATAAATATTCACTTAAAATAACAACAACAACAAAAACCTTAGATGCAGGCATATTTGTTTGTAACTTGTTTATATTCCATTTTTACCTCCTGGTCACATTTCGCCTCACTTCATTTTATCAACAAACCATTGGACATGGTTGACTGTTGATGTCAGCAATAGCTTAAGACATGTATGGATCCTTGGTGTCTGTGAACTTCTTGGGTAGGATTCATCTTCCCTGATTGTAAGCCATAGACTTTAAGTAGTCATCCTTTGTCCTCCCAAAGGGAAACCTTTCTGTCCCAAGGTGGGCACCTCAGATGTGGTGGATGATCTACCTTCTGAAGGGCTCCATCGCTAGTGTTTGGGTACAGATGGAGCAAAGTACCTTGGTTATGCAAGGCTAGACCACCAGTCTCAGTTTAGGCATCTGAAGTCAGGAGAGAGGAATTCTGATCTTCTAGGACAAAGATAATCTTAATGGATGGAAAACACAGGTGATTTCAGATGCATATCTGTGTATAGGAAAATACAAGTAATACTGAATGGGAAGGGAGTCTTCATCTTTGATTTTAATCTACTTTTAATTAAAATTATAGATTAAGTATGTCTGATGCCTGAGGGAATTATATATTTGTTCACAGAATCACAGAATCACCTAGGTTGGAAGAGACCTCCAAGATCACCTAGTCCAACTTCTGACCTAACACTAACAAGTCCTCCACTAAACCATATCCCTAAGCTCTACATCTAAACGTCTTTTCAAGACCTCCAGGGATGGTGACTCAACCACTTCCCTGGGCAGCCCACACCAATGCCTAACAACCCTTTCAGTAAAGAAGTTCTTCCTAATATCCAACCTAAACCTCCCCTGGCGTAACTTTAGCCCATTTCCACCTCCCCACAACCCCCCCCCCCCCAAAAAAAAAACAAAAAAAAAAAAACAAGCATTCACACAACCCCTGAAAATTGGCAAGAGCTGTTTATTGCCGGGACATCTGGCAGGCAAGCCTGTGGGATGTCCGTGGTGTTTGGTGGCTCCAATCTAATGCTTGCGATGGAGCCTGAGCAAAGAGCAGGGGGCTCACCGGGCACTCCTGCGATGCTGTTGGCGCTCTCAGATGGCAGAGCACAAAGACATGCCGCAGTAGTCCTGGGTCTCTTCTGGCAGAGGTGGATCCACTTCCATCTGTTCCTCCACATCTGGTGGATCCAGCTCCGTGGGCTCCATGGTGCTGGGCAGAAGGCTAAGCCAGTCCTTGCCCGGGACTGCCCAAACGGGATGCCTTCCGTCCAGAATGTTTTCAGGCCAGGGTGCCGAACCAGGGGGTCGTCCAGTCCCACGCCTCGCTCCCATGCCACTGTCGGCTTGATTTTCATGCACGGGTCTGACAGTGCCGTCTGGTTTGAGGCCATTACTGGGTCCCACACTGTGTCCCAAACTACGGGCACGCCTCTGCTCCCCGTGGCTGCCTGCCTGATGTTCCTGCCTTTGCCCCATGTCACCGTTGCTCCTACGGTAAGGCCCAGGCCCCTGTTGCTGGGTGTTTGAGGGGCCGGCCTGTTCCCCACATCGTTGCGGTGCCAATGATGCCGCCTGTACCTGTCTGTGGGCTGGGCGCCAGAGGTCCCTCAGGCACTGGTGACTCTTGTGCCACCGGCGCCATCCCTCGGCCCACGACACCTCTCCTTCTGCTCAGGTGCACTCCTTCTTGGTGCACCACCGGACTGCATGGCTGTCCTGGCACACCAAGAGGCCTCTGCTCGCCTCGCTCTCCTCGTCTCCTTCCTGCAGCACAAGCTGGCAGTCAGAGGGCCGAGATGCTCAGCGAATGGTGGGCCAGCTGCAGGGGGCCTGTTTTATAGGGCCCACGGGCAGTGGTGGCCGCTGTGACCTCAGCAGGCCTCTGTGATGGAGTGGCAGATGCGTGGCCAGAGGCGGCTGTGTTGGGAGCGGCCTGGGAGATGGAGGAGGGTTGGTGGGGCTGAGAGCCCCTTTTCTGGGGCTGGCTCCCCCGGGTCATTTGGCTTGCCTGAGAGAAAGGCTGTCCCTCAGCCACAGGGACTGCCCTGCACCTCCCATCCTGTGCCCTGGCTGACTTCTTAGTTGAGGAAACTGCAGATGGCAATAAATTGTCTTCTAAGAATGATTCTGTCATATGTACATATGGTTCAATTTGTTCACAGAAGCAGCTCTTCATGCACTTCACAATGGAATAGTGCATTTCCTGGGAAAGGGAAACGTCATTGTCTTTGATCTGCAACTGTAAATAACCAATGTGGAGTCCTGTAATTCATAACTAAGTCATGGCTGACATGACCAATGAGTCTACTCCACTCTTAAGTACAAAAATCAGAGCTGCTGTTTTTAAGCTACGAATGCAAAACATCTTCAGAAAGTCCACTTACGGCAGACGATAACATATTTGTGTGTCTTCTCAGAGCTGAAATTAGTAACAATTTACAAGTATAGACACTTCTAATTAAGACTTTGTGTGTGAGTGTGTGTGTCAGGAATTGGTAGTATTGATATTTTATTTGCTTGCTTTAGCTTTTTACTTTTAAATGACGAATTTTAAGGTATTATATATGTGTATGTATGTATAAATTAGAGTTAACCGCAGAAAATAAAATGTCTGTGTGAATATTCTCTCTTCACCCTTCTTGAGTCATAGTACACAGTACAATCGTGATTACATGGTGCAATGCAGCACTGTGTAAGAAATCCCCAAGCTGCCTTCAAGCAGTCAGCTGTGTCGATATGGCACAGTACGATGTCATGAAACAAAGCTAGTGCAGGTCCCTGAAGCCATGTATTCACATTACTTATTCCACAGCCATCTCCTTCCAGCCTGAAGGAGCCCTGCTGGGACCTGAGAAGGGATCTCAGTACCATGCTCCATTGCTCATTGTAGTTATCCTTTTGTAGTTTGTGCAAGGCTTGGTGAGCCGCTCAGATCACACAACGTTGCATATGTTCTTGGCCTGGGTGACTAGTACAGCTGAAGTCATGGTCTGAATTACAAGGATAATGATTTACTTTAAAATTCTGCACCATGATGTGCTGATGCATTAGTTATGTATGTGATTGTGAATTGTGATAAAGCTGGTTGCCACATGAACATATTCCCAGGCCAACTAAATATAAAAACATTAAAGTTCTATTTGTGGTTTCTTCTAGAATCTGCTTAGAGATGAGTTTTACCCTGAAGATGTTCACCCCCCCAAAAAAATTGTTTAAAAAACAACCAACCAAACAATCTGAGCATGTGATTTTTTACATATTTTGTGTGTAAAAAAGTAAAAAGAGGTAAAATTGACTGAATGATTCTTGTGCTGCTAATAACCTGCTTAGCACTGTCATATGTGTGTAAAGAAGCTTGGTCAGAAACTAACCGAAAAAGCAAAGATGGCAAAAATATCTGCTATCCCTATTTAATTCAGACAACATTGAAATGGACTTATAGGTAATAGGTAATATACCTAATATAGGTATTACTTTCATTTTTCAAAATTCTCCAGGAAACTAAAACCTTAAATTTTGAAGCTGTACTGCGTAAGAAAGGAAGTCAAAGTCAAATCGACTCCTTTATTTTGTAGCACAAAATTTTCATTGCTTCTTTTAGTGCCTCAGCATTGCAGCTATAAAAGAAGGCAACCATACAGTACACTTGGCACTGCTCACAAAAAAAAATATAAAAAAATAAAAAAAATCCTAGCAAATAAGATCATTCTGCAGTAGGGTCTTAATTAGATTTTTCTGAAGCCAGAAAACAAGTTATTCAAACCTCCTCTTCACCCTGCCACTATCAGATGTAGCAACAGCAGCAGAACTGAGGGTAGCCAATTGACACTGAGTTAATTTTCAGCTAGGTTATGACGTCTATGTATCTTATTTGTGTGTGCTTGTAGTGTCTTCTTTCTCATATTTTGCCCACCTTTTGCACCAACAAGCTGTGTTTGCAGATGGAATCTGAAGAGCAGGTGTTGCTCATATGTAGATGTGCAGTTAAACTGTACCTACAAATCCCTTGGGGAAAATCTTCTGACAAAACTGCCTCGAGGATGTCACAGACTGTGATGCAGGGTCTGTCAGAGGAAGATGTTCAGTGACAGGCTGACTGGAAAGAGTAGCATAATTTATTCTGTATGAAGTTGGAAGTCATTCCGCTCTCATTTTAGGATCCATCTTGCATAAAATAATTTATCAGTAACGTCAACATTAGAAAGACCTGAAAGCCCCCAGAAAGATGTGCCTTTTGCCAAAAGTCGATGACATATGTGCCGTATGAAACTGTACCAAATAGGCTAACCTCATTCTGCTTCTTTACAGAAGAGGCAAATAGGGGAAACAAACACAAAAAAATACTTCATTTTGATGTTACACTCATTTATCTCCAGATCAATGGCAAGCATTTAGCTGACAGTCAGATTTAGTTACCTCTGACAATGAATCTGGTATCCAGACTTCAAGGCATTTACTATTCCTGGAGGAGGGCTCAGGGACTCACTGAAAGCCCTGTTTTGGAAGAGGGTATTTTCTACAATCCTGAGAGCACCAAAATAATCCTTAAAATGTTGAGCAGTTAATTTTGCTTCTATTTCAGAGGCCAACAGTCTCAATTCATGTCAGACAGTGGAGAAGGGAAATTTCCAGCTGGGAAGTAAAATGAAGGACACCGTGAGCACAAGAAAGTGCAGGAGGATAAAGAAACTGAAGAGAGAGGAAGGAGAAAGAAAGGGCAGGCATCATTTTCTGCTTCCCTTTCCTTTAATGCCAGGAGTCAGTCCTTCAGTGCTGCCTCAGATGCCATCAGGGAACCACTCTGACACCTGACCGAGGGAAGCAAAGGATAACCCTGAGAGATGTTTCATCTAACAGCAAATGCACAAAATTTGAAAGGGAACAATGCCACTCGTAGTGAGAGTATTGCTTGGGCCAGGGGACTGGAGTCTTCACTGTTTCACTAAGCAGCTTTGCAGGGAGCGATGCAGTATTTGCCTCTCATCCTTTCTTTCACCCTTTCCCAGGTGAGCTCTGCTCATTCTGCTCACAGCAGCTTGCTGTGCCTCTGTGTCACTGGGTCACTCAGTGCAGCACTCACCGTAGTGATTGGGGAACTGTGCTGCTGCGTGCATCAGCTTTAACCTGTACAAGTGAAAATAAGGCGAGGTTTCCTCTTCAGAGGAAGCAAGGTTAATCGTCTGGCTGAGGCATGGACTTTCGAAGGGGTTTCCCCACAGCGGTACACTACCAGCTGACACCACTGCCTTGCTTTCTCAAGGGCTAACCAAGATCAGCATCGCACCTCTTTGCAAAGAGTCAGGCTGACCTGAAAAATACCAACTAATGCATGTCTCAGTCAAGCCTATTACTCAATTCTGATAGAGTCATAACATATGTAGAAAGATTTAGAGGTGGTGTCATAACAAAAGATAGTCATGAAACAACTATTCCTGCTGCAAAGATATGGCTATAAACTATCTTAGACTATTTTTTGCTATTTTCAGATATGCCAACAACAGCAGGAAGGTGACTGACTTGGATGAGGGTGTGCAGGCTCCCTTGGGGTGTGGGAGCAGAGAGCAATGTTGGAGAGCTGCAGCCCCACTTCAAAAAGTTTGTTGGAAAAGAAGAAGTGTTCAGAGAGCTACAGGAATGTTTGTCCTCCTGACAAGTCATGTAGCAGGAGAGTAAAGGGTCCCCAAATTTTTGCTTCATCCAAAATAAGGTGATAATATGTACAAATTGCTCCTGTATTCATCAGCAAAAAGACTTCAGTAAACCTAAGTTTTGAAAGCTGAAGCTGAATGCATTAAATGAGAAACTAGGCTTTTTTTTTTAAAAAAAAAAAAAACTTATTTATTTTTGGGGTAAGAAAATAACCATGCATGAGCAGAGCTTCTCCGGACTGATTCATAAAAGCATCATTCCCTGCATCCTACCAGTCAAAGTAACATAGATGCAGTTGTTGATCTTGCCTTGGGGCAAGAGAAAGCACAAAATTACCTTGGCCCACACCTTATTTGCTATTATTTTCTCTATTATTCCTTTACTGAGAGAAGCATAGTCTTGTATTTTTTTGCAAAGCAAATCCCTAAGAGACTCACTCAAGGTAGCAGCGTCTGACTCCATATTTTTCAGCGTATATTCTGGCTCACATCAGCCCACTATGACACAGTTGCACATCTTCTGAAATAACATCAGGGGTCTACTAAAATGTTTCACTGTAATGTCATGGTCATAGGGCAGCAACACTCTGCTTTTCTGGGTGGGCCAGTCCGGGTCTGGTAGTGCCATCCCTGTGAACTGAACTCAGAGCTGCTTCTTTAGCTCACTCTACTGACCCTCTCACTTTGATCTTCTGTTTTATACTTAGTGCAGCTACTGAAGTGAGTAAGAACTTCAGCCTGAGAAATGGTTTGTGTGGAAATTGAGTTCTTTCAGAATATAAAAATGCAGGCTCTTAGATCTGTCTTCTGAGTAGTGAAAAAAAAAAAAGAGGAGAGAGAAAGGAGAAAAAAAAAAAAAAGCAAAATGAAAGTAGAGTTTGAAAATGCAGTACTGTTTAATAAGTCCATAGGGGCATCCATGTTAGATGGAATGCCATGGGATTTGAAGCGGTTGGAAAACAAGAAGTGTAGGTTGGTATGAGGCCACTGTGGAATATTAGCAGACAGCAATATATCATTTTGAGGAATGAAATGCATTTAAGAATTGAAAGTTACTGTCATCTAATGTTTGTCTGCTATCATCTTTCTGATGTATGGTATGCATCATTTGGTGTTAGTGGGCATCTCCTTTCTGCTGTCCCCATTAGCGCTTTCATACGTATGAAAGTCACTTTATTTTTTTCATCATTAGAAGTACAGAGAACTGTAATGGTGGTTTTATTATTATTATTATTATTACTTTTTTTCCCAAGAACAGCAGAGAACTAGCAAAATGCAGAGTTTTTAGATTTTCAATTTTAGTAAACTTAATGCTAGGAGAGAGGCATGTTTGGGTAGCTTTGACTGCTTTTCCATAAGCAGCTTTACACAAACTAACAGGGTCTGTATGCAGCCAGCTTAGCTGTTCTGGTGGCATTCTGGGTTGGACTCTCATTAATTATCTGCACAGCTACCTTTAATACATTTAACAATAGCTTCCAGAAATAAATGTGTAAGTTATTCTCCTATGCTCCTATAGTAGAAGACAATAGTTTCCTCTTATTCTGCACCAAATTTCCTGTTCGCAGCCTTGTCATGAACCTCATCTCTCTTTTTTTATTTTATTTTATTTTTATTTTTATTTTTTTTGTCACCTACTTTCTGCTATAATGAGCTGACTTTCTCTTGAAATGTCTCATTTCTGTCAGATTGCTTGTGAATCCTTACTTCTTTCACCACCAGTTCCATCTGTCATATTACTTTGACTCCTATAGGGGTTGACAATAAGGTTACAACCTAGAAAATGAAACAAGACATTCCAAATATTATATCCACCCAGCCAACAATGCTTAATTCTGTGTTAAACAATGATTTTAAATGCTTAAAATATTCACAGAATTTGTTTGATTTTGGATTCTGTTGAGACCAAGGGAGACAGACAGATTATGTGTCACTTGACTGTATCATTAATAACCATTGCCAGTATCTTTCTATAAACACATATGTATTATTTTTATCCATGTGGAGTAATGGATACGAAACTGTATAGTATGATGCTCACATTGGAATCTTTTTGTTCTTTCTTGCTGGCTTGAAACTGAAGGGAAACAGTCTCATGAGTTTCCAGTGCATCTTGTTTCAGCTGCAGAGAGTAACAGAAATTCTAAATGATAAGTATTCCCACAAAACTTGCAAAGTCAGGGTAAAGTTTACAATAACCAGGTCAGTTCTTCAAATACATCTAGATCTAGGAATAGATCTACCAGCAGCTGAAGTTGTCCCATGGAAGGCAGTGATCATAATACTTAACCAATGATAAATTTATATAAAGATACTAAAATTAGCTTAAGGGAAGCAAAGAAGACGAAGATGCCTGCCTCATCTCTGCTTAAAATAGTTATTTCATGCAGTAGAAAGAATGCTTTGCAAATTTGTTTTCTTCAGAATTTAATAAAGTGCTGTAAAATGTCCTCAGCAACTGCCAGCTCCCCATGGGGACAGAACTAAGTACCATGTGCAATTAAGCAACAGCAGTGTTTGGTCCAGAATGAGAGTTAGCTTTGGGGTGCTTTATATGTCATGCTTTATGTATCTGATAATGGCAGGATTTTAAGTTGGATTTATGAATGAGTTAAGCTGTCTTTATTCAAACTAGAAGAGATGTATGCAGAAACAGGGGAGATTGCTCTGAGAAACACTTATGTTTTGAACATAAAAGCTGAGGTACATTCTATCTTCCTTTTTTGCAAATGTATTTTGCAAGGATATGTTTTTGAACCCTCATAGTATTAAAAAAATAAAAAATCCATGCACAGTTTCTGGAGATTTTTATAGAAATGTAGATACTTTCATGGAGCTCATAGCTTATATACATTTTGTATTGTCAGAGGAGATTAATTACTCAAGGTCAGCAACAATATTGTAAAATATTGGAGCTGATGACATATAGTTTTGCAGGCTTAACTTTAGCCAAGTGGCTTAAGCCAAGCCAGGCTTAACTTAAGTCAAGTGATTTAAATTTCCACTGTGTTTGTTATTCCACTGTTTTTTTTTCTGGGTTTCAAGAGAGTATGTAAAAAAGAAAACATGAAAATCCTCAAAGACAGACGGAAGGAAAGCATTCACAGTTAATCCAGTTAATCTCCAAATCTATTCACCCCCCTTCACATGAACTCAGGACTGAGAGCAACAGTCAGGGTTGGAAATACAGCTTTAGACAGGCTGTATTTTAGGCTGACGCAAGCAGTTCCGCAACTTGATGGTCTGAGAACTAATGAGGTTTTGAAAGGGAGGAGGAGGGGTTGCCCTCATCTTTTCCTTACCAGCAGTATATTTTAGCATAGACCCTACATTTGTGGCATCTTCTTGTACAGCTTAGTTTTTTGTTTTGTTTTGTTTTGTTTTGTTTTGTTTTCCCCTCCTCCTCTGCAGAAAGGCCAGCTTTTCTGTCCACAGAACAGCAAGATTCATTGTAGCCATCTCTTTTTTTCTGACTTGGTCTTCTGATCAGTTTTCCAATCTTTTGAAGGTTGTAGTAAAAATAAAATATGTATCAGGTTGAAAAAAAAATGAAATTTGGACAAAAAGAGTAGAGATATGTTTTTTCAAAATGTAGAGAAATAATAAAATAAAAGCTGGAGGCTAACTTTGGAGGAGTTTTTAGTTTTGGAAGCAGCTGGAAGGAATCCTCGCTGCTGAAGCCAGAACCTGCATCACCCTTAACCTAGCGTTATGTTCTCCTTTAATATATCTGTGGCATCTTTGTAATGACTAGATGTGATGGCAGTACTGGACTATGCGCAGAGTGACGTCCTACCTCTTTCTAAGAACTCCAGCACCCTCCATTCTAGAAAGTCATCATAACTCCCATAACTTATTCACTGTAATATTTACATGAGCCTGAAGTCTGTTTTACTACACAGCTATATCAACAGCAGTATGGATACAAAATTCAAAATTTAACAGGTGGGGGCATCCTGGATATCATATACAGATTATCTACAAAGATCCAGTGAGTGAGGAAGATGCTAATATCAGTTTATGTTGCTGGAACATTTTACCTCCAGGATGGGGTCCTGTCCCTGGGTAAGGTTGCTCCTTTTCATCAATACTGCTGAAAAGAATTTCCCTTTCTCTTTCAGTCATATTTTAATTTAGCAAAATCTCAGAGGTGCTCATACCAAGCTTCATTTGTCCTGGAAATTTAATTTCACAAGATAACTCTACTGTAGAGCCAATGGAAGTGGAAGCCAGTAATTTATCTCTGTCATCTATAGAGATGTTTGAGTAGCTTAAGAATACTCTACCATAAGTCCTATCTGAGTTAACAGATAAGGTCGAATTAGAGGAGCTCTAGTGGTAGAGCCTGTGCTTGAGAAGTAGGTCACAGGGCCATATTAGAAAGATAAGAGTTAGATGTAAACAAGAAGAGAGAATAAAGTATGGGAAAATAGCTAAATAGATAATGTCAGATTGGGTATTAATTTAGTAATCCTTTGAAAGATGTTTGTATTATTTTCAGGAAACTCTACTAAAGAAAATTATGGGAAAAGTAAAAAGAAAAGGACTTACTACTCCAGTAACTCAAAAGTTATGGTGGGGCTGTTGGTATGGTGAGCATGTGATAAAGATCAGAAAAACTCCCCAGACACTAGTACAGGAAAGTGAGGGCTCCATTAAAGGCAACTCCAGAGACACTGACTCTTGGGGATACTTTGAGAACAAGTCTGTAGGATGATTTGGGGGAGGGTGAACAAATGTAGAAAGCACAGGTCAGTCCTTAAGCACAACACTTTCACCATTGCCTTGTGGAAGGATGGTCTGGTGTTAGCTCCTTTGTCCCCCCCAAGGATATCTCATGTTCTTCTGGCCTACAATACTCATGGGGAAAGCATTGCCTGTGCAATACCTGTCTTGCTAATTGATAGCAAATAATTGCTATATTATTTTTATGTGCTTGTGTGTTTGTGTTATATGAGCAATCCCCTATCTTGCCATTAAGATAAAATTACTTTCTATTCTGGGAAGCAGAAGGCTGCTATCTGGACTGTGTTAAAGTGCTGATCTACTCTGCGACCTGACTGTACCATATACATCTCCCTTCTGCTGCAAAGAGTAAAAGCAAATCACCTTAGCAAACCCAGCCACCACTGTTACTCTCCTCACCTCTATCTCCATAGCCCCTCACATTCAGCAAAGTGTTTAAGAAGTGCTATGCCTCTGAGGGAATAGTTCTGTTTTCTTGTTTGGGGCTTCTTACATGCTGAAAACTAAGCAACAGCTTTAGTATGTTGTTTAGCCCCCAAGCAAAAATCAAGAAGAAGGAATAATGGCTCTGCCTCATCTGGGTAGTTACACTCCTAATTCATTTTCTCAACTTTGTAGGAAACTGAAGCCAGTTCCCCTACACCAAGAGGGAGGCACCTATAGTATTTTATTGTGCTATTAAGCATTACTTCTACAACTGTTTTCTTATTAAGTTTGTCCCACTGCGACCTCCTTGAAAGAATAACTGCAACTCAGTGCAAGTAAGGATTGCAGAAGAGTCCTCAAAGACCCCTCCATGTTATATTTTTATATCTGTCCTAATATTGGTTAGCCATTCTTACAGAGATGTGATTTCTGTCTTTGATAAACAAGGTTCTTTAAAAGCCTTTAAACAGCTAAATAAGCTCTATGACAGAAACTCCTATTTATGGTGTTCATCAAAACCCTTCAGGATCCCTGCAGACCAAATACCTAAGCTACTATCTTTATGGCCTTCCTAGCAACTGTGTTTATTCACAGTGATTATATGACAGGTTTTAAGGTTTTGTTCTATAATTAAATGGGCTCTTCTTACAGTCTCCATTATAACAATTTTCCTGTTGATGATGACGGTATAACTGTGTATGAGAGGGGCATGGAATACTGTGCCTGCTGAAGACTGAATAACAGTAAGGTCCGATTTCTCCTACAAAATAAAATCATAGAACCATAGAATCATTTAGGTTGGAAAAGAACTCTAAAATCATCTAGTCCAACCTTTAATCTAGCACTACCAAGTCCACCATTAAACCATGTCACTAAGCACTACATCTAGATGTTTCTTTGAAGACCTCCAGGGATGATGACTCAACTACTTCCCTGGACAGCCTCTTCCAATACTTCACAACTCTTTCAGTGAAAATTTTTTTCCTAATATCCAACCTAAACCTCCCCTGGTGCAACTTTAGGCTGTTTCCTCTTGTCTCATCACGTGGTGTTTGGGAGAAGAGACCAATTCCCACTTTGCTGTAGTCTCCTTTAAGGTAATTAATTGTAGAGCGCGATAAGGTCTCCCCTGAGCCTCCTTTTCTCCAGTCTAAACAACCCCAGCTCCTTCAGCCGCTCCTCATAAGAATTGTTCTCCAGACCCTTCACCAGCTTCATTGCCTTTCTTTGGACATGCTGCAGGGCCTGGATGTCATTATTGTAGTGAGGGGCCCAATCACTACCCTAATGCTGGGACAATCACTTCCTAGTGCTGCTGGCCACACCATTTCTGATACAAGCCAGGATACTGTTGGCCTTCTTGGCCACCTGAGCACACTGCTGGCTCATATTCAGCCAGCTATCAACCAAAACCCCCAGGTCTTCTTCTGTCAGGCAGCTTTCCAGCCACTCTTCCCCCAGCCTGTAGTGTTGTATGGGTTGTTGTGCCCCAAGTGCAGGACCTGGCACTTGACCTTGTTGAACCTCATACAGTTGGCCTCAGCCCATTGGTCCAGCCTATGCAGATCCCTCTTCAGAGCCCTCCTACACTCAGGCAGATCAACATTTGCACCCAACTTGGTGTTTTCTGCAAACTTATTGAGGGTGCCCTCAATTCCCGCATCCAGATCACAGATAAAGATATTGAAGAGAGCTGTCCCCATTACTGAGCCCTGGGGGACACCACTTGTGACTAGCCACCAGCTGGATTTAACTCCATTCACCATGACTCTTTGGGCCCAGCCACTTAGCCAGTTTTTTACACAGTAAAGCGTGCACCCGTTCAAGCCATGAGCAGCTAGTTTATCTGGGCGAACACTGTGGGAAACTGTCAGAAGTCTTACTGAAGTCTAAGTAGACCACATCCACAGCCTTTCCCTCATCCACTGTGAGTGTCACCTTGTTGTAGAAGATAACGTTTGTCATGCAGGATCTGCCTTTGATAAACGCATGCTGACTGGACCTGATCGCCTGATTGCCCTGTAGGTGCTGCGTGATGGCACTCAATCTTCTCCATGAGCTTTTCTGCACTAAGGTCAGACCAACAGGTGTGTAGTTTTCTAGATCCTCCTTCCACCTCTTCTTGTAGATGGGCATCACATTTGCTAGCCACCCGTCGACAGGGACCTCCCTTGATAGCCAGGACTGTTGATAAATGATGGAAAGTGGCTTGGTGAGCACTTCCACCAGCTCCCTCTGTACCCTCAGGTGGATCACATCTAGCCCTGTAGACTTGCTATGTCTAAGTGGTTTGGCAGCTTAGTAACCATTTCTTCACGGAATATGAGGGCATCATTCTGCTCTCTGTCCCTATCTGCCAGCTCAGGGGAATGAGTGCCCAGAGAAAAGAAAGCATTAAGTACCTCAACCTTTCCTCATCTCTTGTCACTGTGTTTCCCCTCACCTCCAATAAAGGATGGAGATTCTCCTTAGTCTCTCAGATTTTCTTCTTGAACAGTGCCCAGCTTTCCTGGACTCCTTTTTCCAGGACTGCCTCCTAAGGGACTCCACCAACCAGTCTCCTTAACAGGGCAAAGTCTGCCCTCTGGAAGTCTGTGGTGACAGGTGTGCTAACCACCCTCCTTACATTTCCAAGAATTGAAAACTATTACTTCATGATGATTATGCCCAATCATTGCACAGATAAGATATTGGGTATCATTTTTTTGCTACTGTTTAAAATAAAAGCATCTGCTGACCTCACCCAGGGATTCTGGATTTTTGAAGATATACAGATTGTTTTCAGTGACCATTTCAAAGGTACCTTTCCATTAGCAACAGCAAAACATAACTAGTACCAATAGGGTCCAAAAATCTAACTTGCTCAAGCTCTGGTGAAACTTTCACAGCATTTTGGATTGCTGATTTGTCTGCGTAAGATGTGGCTAGCAAGTTACTTCGTTTTCTCCTCACAGTCAGATGGTATAATAAAAACCTACATGACATATTTGTCTTTCTTTTAATGTTTTATCCTATTGCTCTTTTCTCTCATCTAGAAACTAGTACTTGTCCTTCCATGTAAATGTCTCTGTCTACTCATTAGTCTGTCAGAATGTCTATAAATATTAGATTGTTTTGAGAAGACAGTGCCTAATTTGTCAAATGAAAATATTTTTCTCCTACTTTCTAGAACGTGAAATGTGATGAATGCAATTGTGTTCTCAGATGCATTAAAACCCAGAAGTTACAGCTATTTAGCTGATGGGTGCCTTGAAAGAGTGTCATACAAATTACCCAGCTGAAGAGAATTGAAATCACAGTGAAAATCCTGTTAAAATCCTGTTATTATTTTCAGAAATGTATGGACAGAAAAAGAAGAAGAAAAAAGACTATGAGACAGTTCAGGCCTATCTCTTTAATGACTTTTTTTTTTTTTTTTTTTTTTTTTTTTTCCCATCACCAGTGCATATGAGCTCAGTTGATACATGAAAGTACCCTGAATGATATTTCAGTCCTTACGTTTCATTGAAGATCTATTTTCTTTCTTTCCCTCATTGAAACCTCGAAGACTATCTGGTTATAAAATGTCTCAAAATATCCTCTGGCATCCAAATGTAAGGTAGTAAAATGATTTTTTTTTTTTTCCTCTTTTCCAAAGTGCAACCACTCTGAAATCCATCGAGCAGTGTAATAGTGATGTGTTGTACATACCCTGAAATAGAAGAGGTGTAAAATGATGTTGGCAACAAGAGTTATTATTAAGAGCGCCTGTCTTTTGTCAGATAGTTTCAAAAGAGGAGAGAGGCATTGCAAGGAATGATATTCACACCCACAACCAAATGTCCATTTGTGCTCACACATGCATTTTTCAAAATACCCCAGTGTGGACTGACAGCCTGCGAAAGATCAACATCAAAAATTTCCTTTGAGTCATTTCTTAGCCTCCAGAAGTGGCTGGAAAAGGTGTTTGTGATCAAAGTGAAATGCAAAACTGAGATTCTATAAATAGAAGGAAGTTCTTTTTATTGGAAGAAGGAAAATATCCTTCTCTAATAGTACACCGCATTCCTCCTGAAGAAGAGGACTGTTTGCAGTCCCTGAAAAGTTGCTTGAAGGAGCTTGATGTCTGGATACACTGGAGGTCCTGGGGGTGTCTTTTCTAACTCCTTTGGACTATAGCCAACATAAACTTAACTAGTTCTCTTTTGCAGAAGAGTTGAAGAGTAGTCATAGCACCCCATATTCTGCTGGTATTTGAAAATTCCCATTCCTAAGCAGAGAATTCAGCTGACTCATTGCAGGTAGCTGGTACTAGATACCTTTGGGCAGGGTGCTAGAGCGTGTTGGAGAGGCAGCTGGAGGGCTTGTGGTATTCCTATGGCTGTCTAAGATTGTACTAGACAGCTGAATCCTACCAATAATATCTGGAACTTTTTAACTTTTAATGTCTTGGTTAGGATGTTTTATCCCTGAGATTTTTGGGGCTTAAATGAGAGATATGCATACTAATGTTTTTTGTTGGTGGTTTATTTATTTATTTATTTCCAATGCAAAGTTCAATTTTTATTGGAGTATCAAGTTTTGCAGTAGCATATTTCTTATTATTCCACACTGCTTTCTTATTGTAAGCCCCCCAAATGGGGGAATTAAGAGTTCTGAAATTCATTTTATTCTTTTTTTTTCCATGAAAATGCAGTACATTATGATAGCTTTATTACTGAAGAATTAGGGTTTTGTAAAGCTTTTTTAGAGTAGAGACTTGGCTCAGTCACTAAAGGGATTATTAAATACCTGCATACTTCAATTGTGAAGACTGGCCTTGGGAGGATGGAGATATATGCTTTATTCCCTGCCAGAGGCTGTGCCAATGCTTCTAGGCAATGTGAGGTTGCATCTCTGGAGGAAACAATTTGAATTGCTAGCTATCATTCTTTAGAGTAATTTCTAATTCTGTATTGTCAAAATTGCTCTTGCCCCTCTTTTACATGTGCAAGGCCAGATGTGCATAGGCAAAATGAGACAATTCCACATATGACCAACAGATAAATTATCATTTTCAAGTGCAAATATTATGTGCATGAACAGAGTTGGATAGTTGGGGACCTGCTTGGTATTTGGTCTGTAAGAGGCAGCTGGTGGCAAGCTATTAACAAAGGAGAGTAACAGATTGTTTTTTGTTGGGACAACAGGCTAGATGGTTTTGTTTCTGCCTTGTTTACTCTCAGAAGGGAAATGACTGATACCAGATGCCAGAAATGGTCTTATTGTGAATTTTATTTGCATCCATTTTCTCTTTAAATAAAAGAGAAGAAAACTGTGGCTGTAGTAACAGTTGAAAATTGAAAAATACTAGAAATGGAAAAGGGACCTGACTGCTACCATATTGTTCTTGTTGCAGTTCTGTGCAATATGTGATTTCATTTCTTTTTCTTTTTTTTTTTTTTTTCTTTTTTTTAAGATAATAAACATCCAATCTGTTCATTTCCACAGCCTAAGAGGAAGCAAGCACACCTTTTAACAGAAAGAGAGCAGTAAAATCTGTGAATGAGAGTTAAATTATTCAGTTGAGTAAACTGATGGGAAACACTTAGTGGGCTGAGGAGATAAGCTTTTTTGCTTTTTTTTTTTTTTTTTTTTTTACTATTAAAAAAAAGAGAGAGATAGGGAAGACCTAAATAAATATCACAGAAGAATTACAAATTTAACAAAAATAGTAATATAATAGAACAGGAATTTGATTCTGTAAAGATAAAATGTTGGGATAGCAGGAGACTGAGTTGCTCTATGGTACTGGGAGGAATCCACATTGTGAGATGTGCCTGTAGCTTCTATAGACATAGCCAAAACAGCTTTCTGCCAACAACTTTGGGTAGCAGTGACAGAGCACCTGTGGAATTGTGGGTCTCATTATGCATCTGGGCTTATCATTGGACTTTAAAGAAATGATTGGTTTAGTTTAAAGAAACACTGATTATGTCTTCAGGAGTTGCAGTTACAATTCTGAAGGCCAGTGACTGGTGTCATCTCCTCAGACTGGCAGGGATACCATTCTGCCACAGTCTCCATTTTCATTTTTGTAGCAGTGTAATGTTTTAACTGTAACACTGCTGACTTCCATTTATACCAGTCTAAAATTATTTTGAGGAGAAACACTGCATAAAAATTTAAAGGCAAGGTGGTTTGTTTTATAATATTGTATGTTATTTCATGTCTTGAAATTGATTCATTCCATAAAGAAAATACGGTCACTGGAGCAATAGGTTACTTTGAAGTCTTCTCTTACAAAGCATAGATGAAATTTTGAACCGTCAGCAACACTGTGATTTGAACATCCTGAATTATAATGATGCACTCATTAATGGAAATAACCTGAACTGGTTTAAAAATGTTAAAAAAAAAAACTAATGGGAAGCACTAATACTGCCAGTAGTTAATTTCCAACACGAGACCATTTTGCTCTCCCCTAGGCCTCTTTAGTATTCTAGTAGTTGCCTGGTACTCTCATTTCAGTGGAAAAAATAACTAAAAACCAGTGTTAAAAATAAACCCAGGGCACAGGATGGGAGGTGCAGGGCAGTCCCTGTGGCTGAGGGACAGCCTTTCTCTCAGGCAAGCCAAATGACCCGGGGGAGCCAGCCCCAGAAAAGGGGCTCTCAGCCCCACCAACCCTCCTCCATCTCCCAGGCCGCTCCCAACACAGCCGCCTCTGGCCACGCATCTGCCACTCCATCACAGAGGCCTGCTGAGGTCACAGCGGCCACCACTGCCCGTGGGCCCTATAAAACAGGCCCCCTGCAGCTGGCCCACCATTCGCTGAGCATCTCGGCCCTCTGACTGCCAGCTTGTGCTGCAGGAAGGAGACGAGGAGAGCGAGGCGAGCAGAGGCCTCTTGGTGTGCCAGGACAGCCATGCAGTCCGGTGGTGCACCAAGAAGGAGTGCACCTGAGCAGAAGGAGAGGTGTCGTGGGCGGAGGGATGGCGCCGGTGGCACAAGAGTCACCAGTGCCTGAGGGACCTCTGGCGCCCAGCCCACAGACAGGTACAGGCGGCATCATTGGCACCGCAACGATGTGGGGAACAGGCCAGCCCCTCAAACACCCAGCAACAGGGGCCTGGGCCTTACCGTAGGAGCAACGGTGACATGGGGCAAAGGCAGGAACATCAGGCAGGCAGCCACGGGGAGCAGAGGCGTGCCCGTAGTTCGGGACACAGTGCGGGACCCAGTAATGGCCGCAAACCAGACGGCACTGTCAGACCCGTGCATGAAAATCAAGCCAACAGTGGCATGGGAGCGAGGCGTGGGACTGGACGACCCCCTGGTTCGGCACCCTGGCCTGAAAACATTCTGGACGGAAGGCATCCCGTTTGGGCAGTCCCGGGCAAGGACTGGCTTAGCCTTCTGCCCAGCACCATGGAGCCCACGCAGCTGGATCCACCAAATGTGGAGGAACAGATGGAAGTGGATCCACCTCTGCCAGAAGAGACCCAGGACTACTGCGGCATGTCTTTGTGCTCTGCCATCTGAGAGCACCAACAGCATCGCAGGAGTGCCCGGTGAGCCCCCTACTCATTGCTCAGGCTCCATCGCAAGCATTAGCTTGGAGGCACCAAACACCACGGACATCCCGCAGGCTTGCCTGCAAGGTATCCCAGCTATAAACAGCTCTTGCCAATTTTCACGGGTTGTGTGAGTGCTTCTTTTGGAGGGGAAGTGGAAACGAGCTAAAGTTGTGCCAGGGGAGGTTTAGGCTGAATATTAGGAAGAACGTCTTTACTGAAAGAGTTGTTAGGCATTGGAGTGGGCTGCCCAGGGAAGTGGTTGAGTCACCATCCCTGGAGGTCTTGAAAAGACGTTTAGATGTAGAGTTTAGGGATATGGCTTAGTAGAGAACTTGTTAGTGTTAGGTCAGAAGTTGGACTAGGTGATCTTGGAGGTCTCTTCCAACCTAGGTGATTCTGTGATTCGGTGATTCTGTGACTGTATAAGTTTATATATATATATATATATATATATATATATATATTAAACAAACAAACAAACAAAACAAAACAACAAAAAAATAAACAAAAATCACATCTGGAAAACAAGCTCTCTTTCAATTTGAGTGCCAATGTGAATGAACGATGCATGTACAATGGTGGGAGTATAGGCTTTGGTGGCTGGGGATGCTTCAGGGTAGGAACCATTCCTGAAGCAGGGCAAGGCAAAATGCAATGAGAAAGATTTATGAGTTACCGTATTTGCCCCAGTTGTACAGTAAAACATTCCCTTTAGAGACACTGTGAGGCAATTAGATATAATATTTTTTGCAGTACTAACAAAAAATTTCTTTGGAATATAAAACATTATCTTATTCCTAAAGATTTCCAGACAAGATCTGTCTTTCTTCATTGCAAAAACTCCTACTTACAGACTGTTCAAACACAGTCCTCTCATGGAGAATCAGAATTGTTGTTTGATAGTTAAGAAGTTAACTTCAGCTAAATCTGTGTCTTTTAACGGGTTCTTGGAATGAATATCACAGACATTTTATTTAAGATTGCAGCTTTGCTATAGCTTTGAAGGCTGGGTTATTAGTGATGTCATTGTCATGGGTGTGTTCACTTTGATACTGTTTACAGCTCATAGTGATAAAACATAAAAAGACTGATTTCCTGAGGCATCCTTTCACTCACAGAACATGATCATACTAGGCTGCTCCTTGTTCTCAGCTAGAGCTTAGGGTCTCAATTTTAACACATAATGTTTCAAATAGTCTACTCAACAGACTCTGGCCCATGCATCTGAGCCATTTTACCTGAAGATATGTATTTTAAATGAGAAGTGGATGGTAAGGTTTACCCTGCAAGCTTATTTATTTATTTATTTATTTGGATACTTAATATTTCTGGGATGGGAGTTCTCTGGAATGTTTATTATTATTATTATTATTATTTTAATAAATACATTTAAATAAGCTATGCAGGCTTTGTAATTTTGTTGTTACTGCTCTAACAGTACAGATTGCTCATGATATGTGAGTGCCTACAGCTAGTTGGAAGGATGGCTCCTAATGTTGACTATAAATCTAAATTAATAGAGATCCATGATTTATGTGTATATGATGTCTTAGTAAGCTCTCAAGAGGCATGTTGTGTATAAGATAAATATAATTCCACTAACTTTCATAAATAGCCTGCTCACTCCTTTGGGAATTCACACAGAGCATGTGCATATGTAACAGCATAGCAGTAATGCATGTAGTGATGTGGTTTCAGGAGACATCACTCTGTTTGCTGTCTATAACATATTTTATTGATAATTAGTCTTGTCTCTGTGCCAAAAGTTAGAAAATTGCTAGGAGTTAGGTCAAGATGGCAGATCTTAATAAGTATGACTGTGATCCCTCTAGAGAGAAAATACTTCTTTCCTTCTTCTTTTTTTTTTTTTTTTATTTCTTTGTAGTTTTCCTTTCCCCCTATAGCAGTGAAAAAAAAAAAGATATTTTTTTTTCTGTAAGTAACCAATTTTTTCTGTATGTTACCAACACAGAGACAAAGAATGAGCTTTTATTTAAGGCCCTGGATTCAATATATTTGGGCTCAATTCTAGCTCTGTCATGGATTTTCCGTTTGGCCTCTGTCAGGTCCCTTAATTTCCCTGTTGAAATTCCTCATCTGTGAAATTGATTAATAATATTAATTTCTTTACCTACTCTATCTACAAAATAAACTGTCTGGGACATTGGCTGGTTCTCTATGTGAATATATAGTCTAGAAAAGTGGGGGTTGGACCTGGGTGGGGAAGAACACTTTATTAAAAGTGACATGCAATAAGAAGGACCTAGTCCAAAATCCTGCTGTGCCTTAGACTTCTGTCAGTAAACAAGGGCAGCGAGGTCTCCTGATCTCATGCTAGAAAGCCTGCTGAGCTAGTTAATGGTGCCCCATTATCTGAAGTGTTTATTGGATTCATTAGGCACTGAAAGCTGTGGATGAAAAACAGGGATATGGTTTAATCTCATTCCTTAATTAAATGTTCAGTTCCTCCCTGTGATTCTACATACACAGTTTCAACATTATGAAGCAATATTTCTTTGTGGCAAAAGATATATCTAGGCTGTTAGTATATCCTCTGTAGTCCTGGAGATTGCTTCGTAGGAGTGTCTTCCTAAATATTCTGCTTTATATGTAATTGTCTGACTTTCTCCTCTGAGAAAGCTCATGCTGACTGGGACTGGCTAGACAAGCCCACTGTGCAGAATTGATTTTCATGTTTCATAGGGTACTGATGATTTCAATGTTTTTACTGTGAGGCTTTTGCCTTCTGATGGGCTTTCAGACCAAAATCCCAAGCAGCAGCAGTAAGGTGATCTGCATGAGAGCACTACCTGTCAGCCTGAAAAGAAAAACAACTTGGAGCTCTCATGATTGCTCAGAAAAATAATGAGTTTCAGGAAGCAAGTGCAAAAAGTGAAGCACTCAAAAACAGAGGGCAACTTAACGTTTTAAATACTAATTTTAGACATTTTAGTGACGTTTGTGTATTTATGATGGCAACACCTTTATGCAGCATGCCTAACTTGTTGATTTAAAACAACTAACCTATAGTGGGATTGATATCCAGCAGCGGGAATGCTGTTTGAATACAAGGCTTCTGAAGACAGATGGGCTGAATTATTTGTTGAAGAAATACCGCTGACTTCAACCCAGCTGAAATTGCCTATTTATTCCTACAGAGTATTTCATAGAGGTCTGTGCTTTGTAGCCTGATTAAATGAGAAAGGTGGGATAGTCTGTGAGCTACTGGGAGGTTTCAATTCAACCGTATTTTGTTCTCCCCTTTTAGCTCAATCTATAACATTATTATCCTATTGTTTACTACTTTTTGGCATTCTTCTGTTCTACTGTGGGTGGGTGGATGATGATGACCACCACATCCTGCAAATCAAGTGTACACGTGCTGTCAGATTTAGGATTTCACATAAGTTATTTGTTCAGGTTTCCCATGATCTATTATTAAAACAAGGTTACTGAGAAGTAACCATTCTTATGGAAACAGAAAACAAAAGCATATAGAACAATTTTCTTGTCTGGAATAGTGACAAAAAGGTGGGGTGAACTTATCAGAGCCCTGTGAAGTGATGTCACCAGTATTTTCCTTAACATGCAGTGAAAATAAATGTTTTCATTCTCTTCAACATACATCATAAGACTTAACTTTTCATAGATTTCATGCTTGTCATGTCTCACTCAGTAAGTAAACTTCCGAAGCAGTAAAGTGTGATAACTATCTCAGTACATGTCTTTCCATCCATCCTTATTTAAGATCTAGAATTATTTCTCTTAATATTTTCTCTCTCTTTTATTTATTTATTTTCCGTGCAGGTACATTTATCTCATTTATTTCATGTGTTAGTTGCCTCGGAAGGTCATATTTTTGGGCTCTTTAATGCAAGCCATCACCCCTCCCACTTATTAAAATCATTTAATTAAACACAAGGTAATATTATTTTTAATATCACATATTTTATGGGGGAAAATCAGAACCTGCTGTGTTATGGGTAAGGACTCAGTTTAGTTTCATTAACTTCTCAGAGGTCTGAGTGCTGTTTTCCAGCACTGGGAAAAATTCTAATATACGTTGTATTAAGAAACCAAGTACTTACCCAGATAATTTACACAGGCAACAGATAGTGCGTGTTGGGTACCAGGAATGACAACAAAACACCATAAGACTTTTTTCTCCTGTATCCTAGGACATCTCTTTATCAAATTTTTGAGCCCTTGGCAGGAGTCACAGAAACTGCATGAGTTCTTTGGCTCATGTCTCCTCTTTTGAAAACTTCTAAAGGCTTGAATGACAACAGTTTGTCATCCCTGGTGGAAACAAATTGATCCTCAATAACGAGTGAAGAATGGTTTTAGAAATACTGTTTTAAATTTCCTAAGATAAATCTCTGCTTCTGAACGTTGCACTGAGCATTAGAATTATTGAAGCTGTATCTCACCATTAGAACTTGTTTTTGCTCTTTCCTTTGTTTGTTTTGTGGTTTTATGGCTTAGAATTAATTAGCATGGCTTTCTTAAACTCTTCTGTTTTTCCACATCCCTTCAGAGGTTTTTCATTCTCAAGAAAAAAAAAAAAAAAAAAAAAAAAAAAAAGAATTTTGGGCTGGGTTTTTGCACAGGTCAAGCCCTGTGCAAAAGTATGGCAAGACCAAATCTCTGCCCCAACCTACTGCACTCCTGATATATCTCAGTTTCTACAGTATCTTTCACTACTAGACCATGCCCAAAGAGCTCAGTGACACTTGCTGTGCTTGCTATCCCACAGCCACTCCCACAACCTTCCTTATTTTCAGTGGCTGCTACTGTAGAAAAGGTAGTGGAAGCTGAGCTTCAAGATATGGGAGCATGATGAATATGTACAGTTCCTACATGGATTTATTTTCTTCAAGTGTATAGTTCACATGCTGGGACCACAGTGGGTCTGTTGCTGACTGAGAGTCTGATTGTAAAGCCAGGGTTGGTGTGGAGTTGGTGTTTGTTGGCATATTCTCACTTCATTTTAGTTGTGTTGTACTGACAGCATTCAGATATGCTCATGCAGGATGAGGTATGCTAAGATGCTAAGATACATGACCAATGAGGAGCTAGGATGGCTATGATAGATATCCCTCTCCTTTTCCCAATCCATACAAGGGCAATGAAGATGGCTATAAAAGACTTTTCTGCCTCCAGGAATAGTCTGGCCTGCATCAGTGTGGGCCTCTAGCTCCTTGACAGCTACTGCAAGGTCTGTTAAATTCCACCAAAGACAGAAATATAGCAATAGTTTTTTGGTTGGAGGAGTCACATTAATTAGGTAGGAGAAAAGTGGATTGAATAACGGGTTGGATCAGGTACCAACTCTCTAATTCACAAATGGGCTCTCCTTTGTAATCCACACCTGCAGGGCAGCCGTGGTGAAACAGGAGAGAGTTGAGGCAAGAGGTCCCCGAGCCTGAAAGACTGTGGGATGTTGGTGTTTTTTTTATTATTATTATTATTTTATTTTTATTTTTATTTTTTATTTTTTTATTTTTTGTATTTTTGTGTTCAAGGACCAATTTGTCATGTTCTGTTCAAATGTTTTGAGCATTGAAATGTTTTAGAACATTAGGTCCTGCCTGGCCCTTTGGCTTCATGTGCATCAAAAACTGATGCACAGATGTGACAGCTGTATTTGTCCTCTGAGTACACAGCTGCTCCTTATAGTGTGTTGCATTGTTGTGGGGAGAAAGAGGATATGTACTTACTTGTTTAAGTGCTTAGCAGTATAAAGATTGCATTAACAATATGGATATTACTCTGCCAGACTGAGGATGTGGAAGATGTGGATATGTTAGGAAGAGAGAACTTTTTTTTCTTTTTTTTTTTTTTTTTTTTTTTTTTCCAGACTGACTACTGATAGATGATCAGCATCGATCAAATGTTAGAAATTAATGCCTGATCAGAAGCGTGCTGACTAGAAGCACAACCTCAGAAGCAGGTGTGCACTTGCCCACAACAGTGTCAGTCAGGGCCGCTCAACGTTTGCCTTTAATTTACTAAAGAGAAAAGGACAAATCTTGCATCCCTGGAATAGATACAGAGTTCCCAAGGGCAAATGTGTAGGTGTAGAAATGCTTTCACTGTGTTGGTGCCATCCCATCTAAACCCATGCCCTCAGATCATTCTTCACACCTGATGAGGAGTTTATTAACTCTCTGCATGAGGCATGGTAGAACTTTTCCCATTATTCCTTGTTCAATATGAATTATTAGAGTGGCTGTGAATGGGGCGTTTCAATAGATGGTTAGAGTTTCAGAAGAAACCTGGATTGCCAAAGTGGTGAATGATCACAGGAAAGGAACATAAGGTTAAAAAAAAATAAAAAAGATCTTCAAGTAAATTAAACAGTAGGGGAAAAGAAGGCTGCAAAAGAGAAGCTGTTTCTTCTTTGTGAGATTTTTTTTTCAACCAGATTTTCATCATACTTTGAAATAGCCTAGAAGCAGTATGTGGTCAAATCTTGTGTCAGATTCTGTCAAACTAATGACGCATTAGAGAGTCAGTTTCACACTACACTGTCTGTAAAGCACAATCTTGCAGCTATGCTGCAGTCATGCACTTTTTTTGACCCCCAAAAGACAGAAAAGAAAAAAGTCTTTCATCTGATTCCTCTAATTCTCTTCCTTCCTTGGGTAATACTTTTTCATAGATAGTGGCACAGTTTTGTGCTTTGGATGTTTAGCATCTTTATTGAGAAAATCTGTCTCATGGCAAATTTTTGTCAGTGGGATTACCTAAGGACCCTCTTCAAAAAGAGGTGAGTGTCTGAGTGGATAAGAAAAGTGAATCAGTTCATGTCTTAGTCACAAAGGTCTAATTCAGCACTGAAAACCCTTGAAGTATAGGTAGGAAACGTAGGAAGATTCAAGCTTTAGTACAAACAGAGCCAGGTCCAGCAACCACATTCCTATCTGGAGATGCACAAGAAGGCAGTAATGTTTTTAAAAGCAGTTAAAGCTCTTTCCAATTAAAACATTGAAGGCTTATCAGGTCAGGAAGAATCACTGAGACAAAAGAGGCAGAAGCCACTCAGATCCAGTAGCTAAAGTGATAACCTTGCCTGCCAACTGGAAAACAAACAAACAAACAAACAAACAAACAAAAAAACACAGAGATTCTTACATGCTTTTTGTTACATGTCAGTCTTTTCTGAGGAAGACTGAAGACAGCTTCTTCCCTGCAAAACATCTGACAGTAAGCTGAAGCACAGAATGGCAGCTTCTGATCCAGAGCATCCTGCCAGTTCAGAAAACATTCTGCCCAGAAAAGATGATCTAGCAGGTTCATCATCAGCATATGTAGATGCCACACTGACCTTACCATTGCACAGTGCTGACATTCTGCGTATGTTCTGTTATGCAAGTGTTTTTACAACTTCTGAGAAGTTGTAGAAGGCAGAACTGTGAGAGAACTCTAATTAGAACATTCAAATTTATTGAAATTCTTGGCATTCTGTGTTTTTATCAGTTTAAAAGGTTACATCATTCTTGTAGCTAAGCTTGTCGCTGAAGACTTCTGAAGTCTCCAAGAAAGAATGACTTATTTCCTGTTTTCTCTGTAATATTGCCTGTAATAATCTGTTGGATATTAAATCCATTCATAATAATATTCATTCAGCACTTTTAGATCTTTCACAGTAAAATTTTGAGAGCAGCATTGACTGCAAATGCAATTGATTCCTCAAAAACGCAATGAAAGCAAAATAAGGAGCAATTTATCACCTTGAATATCTTCCAGAATCCTGTGGGTTTTACTGTCATCTCCAATATACTTTCATGGCTTTCAGCTTTGCCAGAAATGTTTTGGTTTAGCCACAGGTGCATACTCTTTCTATACTGCTGTTTAGCTTCATCTAACCAGAACACAGCTGAGTTGTGAAAAAAAAAAAAAAAAAAAAAAATTTTTTTTTTTAAAATGTATGCAGTAGGGTATTTTCTCACCAGTATTAAGAACTTTCTCTTGAATAAGTTGAGTTTCCAGGACTTCAGAGTCTGGTGTCTGAGCTGTGAGGGAAGAGATGCTAGGGATTTCCTCATCTCCACTGACTAGCAGAGACCCTTATCGTGAAGTATCAATTTATGTCTGATTATTAAAAATACCTCAGAATAAGTTTGGGTAAGGATGGCTTTTGGAAGGCCTCAGACTGAATGACACACATTCCGTGTCCAGGATGCTCTCTGTATTAATATATTTTTTTTAAATCTTCTTAATTTGCTACTTTCAAACCTATTAAGATCTTTTACATTTGCTATCACGCATGGTTTAAAAAATAAAATGTCACTCTCAGCAACAGGTATATGCCTCTTTGAGGGGTAGATACAATTTTTAACTATCTTGGGTGGCCACTTTTCCTGTTGTCTTATCCCAGTGGTTTCAAACAAATAATTATTGAAGAACAAAGGAAAGGTCGTTCCTTTTATATGTATTGAGGTCTTCAGAAACGAAGGGTTTACCTTCATCACTTCCTGCCCTATTATGCTTTTTGCAATTGTTCCAGTGCTGGAAGTTAGGTTTTAAAAATAACAGAACTTATTATCTGATGGGAAGAAGTATTTTGGAAAAGTGGGAGTTGAGTAAATAATGAGTGTTCTGAGAGGAGAAAAGATAGAATTGGCTCTAAGAAAATTAAAAGATACTTGGTTTCAGACATTGCACTCTAAGGATTAGGTCTGTTTTATTTGCTATTATCAGGAAGGTTCTGATTTTATAAAAGTGTCTGATGGAAGCTTGCTGTTCAACAACAAAATTCAGGAGTACGTTAGTAATCTGCTGTTGGGGGTGTTAACTAGAAGTTACTTACCTTGTTCTTTTATGGCTCAGTTCATCTCACCTAACTCATCTCTTCTTTCTCCTGTTGCCTTAACTCAAACAGCAACTCTTCAGGGAAAGCCATGAGGCATTTGTAGATGGAAGGGTTTGTACAGTTATGACATCAGTGCAAATGAAATGGCATTGCAGAATACAGCCCTTCTTTCATTCTTATCATTTTTAATATAGAGTTGTTTAAACCTAAATACAACTAATGGCTGTTACAGACATCAAGTTATGATCTGTTTAATGACATAAATGTATGTGCTAGGATCTTCCAGTCAGCCTAGCAGTCTGGCTTATGGCCTTTTAGATAGGAAACCCTAGGTCAGGTTTAACTTGTAATTTCTCTTCTCCAGAATTTTCTGAACACCTTATTTCCTATCAAATGCCTAAAGCCATGCTAAGGTCTAAGTTTTACCTTGACTTTATTAAATGTGTGTTTATCTTAATGTAAACTATTTCTAGTGTTATTTTATACTATGAATAAAATAGTAGTTTTATATTTTTTATATTTATATTTTAAAATGTAGTTTTATATTTTATGATATGTGATATACTAAGGGCTGTTGTGAGTTATGGTCAGTTTCAGTGTTTGTCTTAGATTAGCCTGACTAAAGACAGGTAAGGTTTATTCTGTTTATTGACTAAATAAAGTTTTATGCCATCACAGCTCTTGATGTGTCCCTGTGTGCTCCGTCCTCTCTCACTGCATTCAGCAGTGCATTCACAACATAGGAGGGCAGGGAAAAGTCTGTAGTATCAGAAAGGTGTTGGCAGAAGATTCGCACTACAATTTAGGGCATCCTATTGTCAAAGACCAGGGCTGAGTGTATTGATTGGTAGTGGTTGTGATTAGCATCACAGGTAGAGGATGCAGAAAGCAACAAGGGAACCAAAGAAACTACCAGGGGCTTCATCCTGGCAGGACACAAAGACAACTACAGCAGTTTTTTGCTTGTTTGTTATTGCTTGCAAGTCATTGGCTTACATCTTTGTGACTTGGGTGGCATTGCAACTTTGATAAAAGTTCTCTTATCTGGTCTCTTTTTAGGCTGCTGGATCATAGTCCTGCCATTTTAAACTCCTGTGCTCTAAAGCTTTTCCTCAGCCTGAATAGATTGTATTTTTACAAGGCCTTTTTTGTGTATTTTAGAGCAGCAATCCTCTTGTTTCATTGTTCCCAGCTTCCTTGCACTCTTGACTGTTCTTTGGAGCTGGGTCAGGGTCCTGGTCCCTGCAGCAAAGATACCAGTCAAACTTAATTCCATTCCTTTCCTTGTCTGCCCCAGAGCTAAAAAAGTTAGCTTTATACTTCTGCCTTCCCTAAGTATATTCTCAGTTCTCTCGTTCTTATTAAATTCTCATCCTGTTATCACTTGCCTTGATGTTCCTATTGAGAGGATGATTTGTCATCAGGTAACCTTTCTGTCTGACTAAGAGGTGGTCACTAGTGTTCTATGTTCTAACTGGCTTTCTGCTAAGCAGAAATATCTTTCACAGTCTCTTCTGTGGAGTTCAAGTTCTATATGAGAGCAAAACACAGTGAAAAATCTAGCAAGACCTACATTCAAAATGAAGAGTGCAATTTTATGTGAATACCCTGAAAGGCTATGCTGGAACAAATCCATTTGTGACATACTTGGAGCCCAAGCAAACCCCAAGTATGTCACAAATTTTAATTGGAAAATGACATCATTATTGTGCTCTGAACTTAACTTTCTTTTGTCTTTTTGCAATAATTTATAAGTCATGAATGGGAAAAAAGGAATCAATAATCCCCCAAAAAAGGGGGGGGGGGGGGGGGAAATAATTGTGTGGTAATATGTACTCACGCTTGCTTTCTACTTTCTCTTTGTGCTTGTTGCTGATACTTTTTATTCTAGATATTTGAATTATTCCTTCTAGATTTCCTCTAATAGTGGGTTAGTTGCAGTGTATGCTATGTGGCCTTATTTTAGACTTTTAGCTGCACTTCCAGCAAAAGACACAGCTCAAAGTGAGGAGAAATGGCCTTAAATAATGCAATGTCATTAGAGGTCTCTTGCCTGTGTTCGTTACTGCTGATATTTTTCAGGTTTCTCACATTGTGCTGTAGTGGTAAATGCTCCCTTCGTACATCTGACCTTTAAAACATTCATTAAATTTAATGAGTTTAAAGTGTAAATGAAAAAAATCTTGTGAAGCACAATCATCAGGACTCTTACTTAATAGGAAAAAAGGAATAGATTCACAAATATTAACAGCTCTATACAGAACTGCTTTGCACTATTTCTACCTGCTGTGATATTCTGTTGATACAGTATGCTCAGGCTCATAAAAGCATAAGGAAAAGTAACAGCAGACACTTGAATACTGCCCTACCTGTGTGGTATGAGAGAAACTGATATTTTTCAGTCTAGCAAAACATTACTTACATCCACTAGCATCCATAGAGTCTATTACAAGAAGAAAGAAAAAATGATCAGAAGATGGAACAAATGAAATATCAGGTTTACTTTTTATTTTACAAAACTAATTTATCCTCTACTGTCTTAGTTGTGATTACCAGCAGTTCTTCTAAAATATGCCAGTGTGATAAACTATGAAAACTTACTTGCTTATCCTCTCTAGAAAATTCTTATTGTTGCATCAGGGTACCAAGACACACCAGACATTTTGGGAGTGGAACAGGTTTCCTGTGCTGTGTTACAGTGAGAAATTGCTTCCACGGTGAAACTGTGGAGGAAATCTCCTCTTCCTTGTGCCCATGGGCTCTTTGCCCAACATTTCCCAAACCCTTCATGACAAATCTCCAACACTCTTCCTGAACAAGCTCTCAAATGTAAAACTGCATGAATACATGCAAGCACAAAAAAAAAAAAAAAAAGAAAAAAAAAAGAGGGGGGAGGAAATAGTGGCAAATATCATTTTACTCCACACTACTGGATTATTCATTATGTGTTTAAGGAATGTTTTATCCATTTTATTTACTCTTGACCATTTAGACTAAACTCCTTTGGGACAGGGACCAGTTTGCAGAAAGAAGGATCACGCTCAGCTAATTACAGATTTCCCTACAAGGGAGTGACTACTGCTTGACTGACTACTACTTTCCTTGAGAATCTTGAGAACAACAGATAGGGATTAAAAACAGGCCATGCATGGTAATGAGATATTGTTTACTTACTAAGGAGAGAGGACCAGTCATATTCTTTAAATATTTATTTTTTCGTAGCCTTTCAGGTCACAAACAGAGAAGAATCTCTTTGAGAAAGATAAATTAGGTTTACGTAGGTATTTAGAGGACTAAATATGAAAATGTTGGCACCCTTTTGAGGCTTTGATAAGAATGTGAAACAAGACAGTAAGACAGAAGATCTCTCAGAGTAATGTTTTGAGTGACTTATTTAGTATGGGAGAAATATGAAACAACAGAGAACCTGTTCTATGTCCATATGACTTATCAGGTTTGATTGGAGGTTATAGATAATTATTGGTGTCTCCTAAACTTTCTCAAATGACACCTTGGCCATTTAAAACCCTTTGAGAACTCTAAGGCTCCTGAATGGTATTTGCTTTTGCAAGGTTCTTACATTTAAGTATAGAGGCATTTTTTCATTTGACACCTTGCAAGTCCACCACCTAGATAAATCGGCATAGCTGGTATATCAGCTTTGGGGGCTTTCCAGACACAATGCTATTTGGTTTCTCTTCCGCAGTCCACCAGTTCTGAATCTGACAGGGTAGCATGAGCCAATCCTTTCATATCTGGGGAGGCTTTGACTGGCTTTCATGCTTATAGCTCCAAGTTCTCTCTTATATCCTAAATCTATGATTTTTTTTCCAGTTTTTGATCATGTACTTGGGAAAAAGTTGCTCTGACTTAATCTTACAGGAGATTTATGAAAAGGGTTTCTATATGTATTCAGCAAGGGTTTTGTGAACTGGCTCAATAAAGCTCAAATAGCTTTATAGTAGATATTGTCTATTCCATAATACTGCCCTGAAAATAAACTATGGCATTACAATGGAATTAGCTAGCTTACCAGATGACTTCAGTCTTGTTTTGAATACATCGATTGACATGTCATTTTGCCCTTAAAATAATAATGGCATTCTGGAAAGAGTCTTTAACTTTAAACACCAAAGAATTGCTCAATTCACCTCATTAGTCTTCAACCTTTCAAATACAATTGCAGAATACATTAAAGATTATTTTGGCACTAGGTCATCATCTAGTTGAAACTATTATTTTCATGGTTGTTCAGTATTTTAATTCTTTACTATTTCCTTTGCTTATGTTATTAGCAAATCTGGAACTGAGGAAAATACTATTGACATGGTAAATCAACAAGAGCAGCCAGATTTTTATATCAACTCATACCTTTTTCAGTTGCCCGCAGTCTGAGAATGAGTAGCATAATAAAAAAAGTAAATCAAAGAGCTTTTTCATGAGGTTTTGGTGAGTGAAGCAGCAGACAGGAGACATTATGATGCCCAGATTTTAGTGAGGAGGTAGTCTCTTTACTTTCCAGCACCTAGTGAATTCTGTCAATTTTTATTTATTAATTATATAATTTATATTATTAATTTTTATTCCTCTGTGTTGGAATAATTTCCTTTGGGATACAGTAGCCAAAATGTACTCACAGCCTGCACCAGTAGAAGAATTGAATTTTTTGCTGACATTCATGTTGCTTACTAATGGCAATAGAGTTACTCCTGGCTGATGCTTGAGTAGATGGAAGCAGCCTTGCCAGAATACATTTGTTTAAAAATAAAAATCTTTCAGGTCTTTCTTATTTCATATTCTCTTCCTATTTCATTATTTTGTTATGTTTAATTGCCTGACTCACTTATCTGCACAATTCTATTAGTCTCACCAGGGCACTTTAAGTTTTCCTCTTTTCCTCTTCTATTTACTGTTCTTCCTCTCTGGCCTTCCATTATTTTAGTCATTAAAATTTTTGTTTCATTTCTTCAAATCATTCAGAACAGGTGATCAATACGTGATCCTAACATGCTTCTGCAATGAAATCAACCTTGGTGGCACTGAGTCCAGTCCCACTTATCCACACAATGAGATTCTGGAACTAGTTTTTGCCCTGCCAGACAAAAACTACATTGTCTGATGATCTTCCTTTCAATGAAGCAAGCCAATGGCAGAGTAGCCATGGATGTCAAAGGAGTGGCTTTCATTAATTTTGTGGTGATGATCTTGAGGAAATACTCCTCAACAAGTTGTGTGGTTCTTCTGCTACCTCTGAGTATTGATTCTGTGACAGAACCATCATAGAGAATGGTGATCCATGTTGCCAGCTCTGTCATCACCAATACAGTTTACTGGATGGGAGCCAGTCCTAAACGCAGGCTTTATTAGAAAATTTTCACTGATATCAGCCAGGTGCTCTTGTGCCCAAGAGGCAGGCCTTTCCCTTGACCTACTATTATATATCCAGGAAAATGTGTCTGTGGTACACTAAATGGTTAGGAAATCCCCACTGTACTTCGGTTATACAATAACCAGCTGGCAGGGACTTGTGCTCAATTCTTCTATACAGTAGTGACATGATTATAACTATGCAGTTCAGGATTTATTTAATCACTGATGTAATTTCTTTTAACAGAATGGCATATGTTTTATTTGGAAAACCCTGAACAATATGAAATTATATTTTCCTTAGCCAGATGATTGTTAGTGACAGACTGGCAGGAACAGGGCTGTAATTCTGTGGTTTAGTACTGCTCTGATGAAATAAATGGGAGGATGTTGATTTTTGCTAGCTGAAGATTAGTCCCACTACTGCTGTATGGCAGGAGTAGAGGAGAAGTTCTTTGGGTGCCAGGGCTTAAGTTGAATTGCTTCTTAATTGCATCTGCCCCTAGCGCAAGCACTGCTGCAATGACTTAGCGCCACTGATAAGCTGGGTCCTCTAGAGCTAATCTGGTGACCCATTGCTGAACTTTTCAGAAGGAACTGGGCCCCTTTGCATGCAAACCTGGGTTTGGAGAAAGGAAGAGACTTGCTCTTATGTCAAACCTGGCATTCTGGATGCCTCACAGCTGATCATGCTCTCCTATTCTACCATCTCTCCTATTTCAGGGCCTAGTGTTTAGGTCTCCCCACATCAGGACTCTGGCAGGCTATCACAAAATCCTGCGGGCTACTCCCTCATTTCTTGAAAATACCTTTATGCACTAAGCTTTCTGTATTGCGTAATGTTACTTCAGACATTAAGGAAACCAGGGTATTTGTTAATACTGAGGGAAAAAGGGTGCTCAGCAGAAGTATGCAGTCAGAAAACTCTCAAAGCAGCAGTATGGGACAGCAGTGTGGCCTAGCCCTGAGGGTTCTGCCCAACTTGTTCACTTCTGGTTAGATGTCCCCTGATGCAGGTGCACAGAGAGCTCAGCGGGGTCATGAGGGGCCAAGGAAAATGAAGTCAGGGCTCAGGGTATTTGGGAGACTTGTAGGGATGCACAGGCAGGGGGAAGATGAGTGAGAGATGGGGTTGGTCCCGATGATCTCTTGAGGTCCCTTCCAACCCCTACAATTCTGTGATTCTGTGAGACATGTCTGCAAGAAGGGCCTATTGTAGCTGTTTGGATCAGTGAGCAAGTCTGAATATTCCCTTTTAGAAACACAAGAGCAACCACAAATCCCTGTGGACAGGAAGGACCTACACAGGAGTTACACCTATCTTTAGTTTCTTGGCTCATAAGTGGCCACCAGAGACAGGTAGATGGTAGCCACTATTGGTCTTCACGAAGACAGTGCTTTGTGCCTCACCTTGGCAGTGATCAGAACCCAGACTATCTTTGTCTTTTCAGGAAACATGTTTCACAGTCAAATCTCCTCAGCTAAGGAGATTTCAACACCTGTGCTTTGCAAGCATCAATGTCTCAAAGAAGCACTGCTGCTAAAGAGCAGTTTCTGAAAAAAGGTGATGTCAAGTGTTGTCAGTGGATTTGCATCCACTGAGACATTTGGTAAAGAGAAAAGTGTTGACTAGACAAAAAGTGGTGTGAAGGGAGGTCAAGGATGTGATCACGCACAGAACTCTCTGCAATACCCCCAAGCTCCTTCCTAAAAAATAGGGGCAAGGGCCTGTTTCACCCTATTTAGTTTTTTAAAGGCACATATTGTCTGTCCTTATTTCAAGCAATCTGTGTCATTCAGTGAAGCCTAAGCTGCAATTTGCACTGCCACTGTCCTAAACCAGGAATGAGAACAGAATAGTGTGGGAGCTGAGGGCAAAATACTGCAAAATCCAGATAGCTTTGTATATTTTCCTTCTCTCTTCCTGAAGTATGCATCAAATTAAATTCACTCAAAAGTTGACAGACTTGTCCTAGATCAAAAGTTATGAAATAGAACTATGTGCTTTCAAATGCATGCAACAGCATTGATTTGCAGCTCCTCATATAAAATCATTTTTATTTGACTTTCTGTATTCTGTCCTAGGCAGAAGTACAAATATTCTATCAGGCTTGTTTTCTCCTCTTTGAGTCATGTCTACAACGAAAAAAGGAAGCAAGCAACCACAGTAAAATAACAACATATGATTCAGATTTCTCCAAAGTTATTGCCTAAAAACTAAATGTAGAATTACATTTCAACATGATTTCAGCAGTTTTCTGAATAACATTCACTGTTAACCTCCATAATTAGGGTATGTTCACTGATGGTGATAGTTTCAGCCTAGTGTAAACTCCCAAAATAAGAGAATCCTGTCCCTGAGAGTTTTCAGGTCATCGACAGAATGAGAAAAAGCTCTGCAAGACGGAAAGCAAAAGCTGCAATGAGAAAGGGGAAAAACTCTCTCTTCCATGGACTTTGTTGATTAATATATAGCAGACACTGCAGGTAAAAAAAGTCTTTAAGCAAAATTTGAAAGTGATAAAAGGGAACCTATTTTGTGAATCCAGATAATAAAGGTTGCCAAGAGGTCTGTGGGATGGAGAGATGAAAGAAAACAAAACGAACGCAGCATTGATACTGATTTGGGGTTTGTTCTTCAGTCTTACCTCTACTTTATTTTTTTTTAGGAGGATATAAATAATCTGCCATGAAACTTAACGTAAGTGATTCCAGCAAAAACAGTGCCCTAAAGCTTGTTCTAACCCCCTCCCCCCTTAGTCATTAAAAGTGTATGAAAAATGCAAATCACTGAACTCAAAAAATTACGGCCTCAGTAACTGAGGTAACGGGTTTTTGTTTGTAAGAATAGCATAGCACTCTGCAGCATAAACCTTCAATTAATCCTCTGGTGCAACCTACAATGATAGACTGGTTGGCATTTTCAGGTTCTGTTTTAGCTGTATCGTATACACAATAAGTTAAAAGTGCTTCAGGCAGTTAAAATGCCATGTTTGAATTTTTTTATTTTTTTTTATATATATTATTTTTTATTCTTCATTCAATCATGCTAACAGGGGAAAAAGGGGAGGGGGAGAGAAGATGAGAGGAAACCCACACAGGTTTTAAAATAGATTTTTGAAAGGCAATGCACTTTATTTACAGATTTTACTGTGGCTTTTCCACTGTGTATGCATCTAATCCCTTCAGTCCTGTTGCTGTATGTGGGTGTAGGTAGAGATCTTTACCTAAGGCAAGCAAAATGGGTGTTGGTGGGAGTTGTGCAGTGCTGGAGCTACTCTAGATTCAGATTATGCATAAAGGCTTAGAAGTGTCTGGCCAAGTTTTGATGTTTACCCTAGATTTGTGTTTGGTGCATAGGGTGTGTCTGTACTGTGGGTCAGGGAGAAGCCAGGCTGAATCCCTGTTTGCTCAGGCAAAACCTGGATATGTATCAGCCTTTCTTCCCCAATATCATGGTATAGTGATGATAGTACTGTGGGAAATCCATATAAGCCACCAAAGAGGCTGCTTCTGGATAGTCTGAATAACCAGGCATGCTATACTTAGTGTTGGCCTTTGGGATGCAACTATACCTGACACAGGTTTTGTTGATAACCCCCCTAGGTGTCTGCAGAACTTAACCATATGCTGGACAAACGTATCTTTGGCCTATGAAAAGGAGCTTTGACGAAATATATTAATATATTTGCTCATGCAAATGTCTAATATTAGATGGGAAAAAAACTATTGAAAATCTGTCTTCTGAAAAAGAATACGTGTACGGAGAATGATTCACATCATGCCTTTCTTAGTGCTTATTCCTGGTGTGCAGCCTGGAACAGAATCCTGCTAACACTGAATGCATGTTTGACATCAGAAAGTTGCACTCAATGTGCCTCAGGCATGATGGGGGTATATTCTTGATCCTGTTTTTACTACTCATATCAAACAGAAGCATGTTTCTTCAGTCTTTGTATGTCCTATGTTTTCTCAGCCAGGATTTCCTTTCCCACCTTTTTCAACAGCTTTTATTGTTCTGTATTATTTTCTATCTTTAGACTCCTCCTACTCTTATTCACTAGATATACACGTACATCTGCATTTTCTGTGTGCTGCAATGGAAAGTACTGCTTTACCCTAACAGGGATGTTTGCATACAAGAGGACAAGAGTCCTTCAAAAAGTTTATTCTTAAAAACAAACAAACAAACAAACAAACAAAACCTGAAGGCCCTGAAGAACATGTACTAGGTGTTTTTCATTCAACCACTTTAGAACTGAAATGTCCCAGAGGGATGGCTTCAGAGAGACAAGTCTTCAGTGTTAACAATGCAACGATGTCAGTTCCTATGGCACTTTGAGCATGTTATTACTACTCTGTTGTGTTTTGGAATATGAGAAGAGAAACAGAGTGCTTACAGCTTTCTAGTATTGTCAGAGGGTATTGGTTATGGTTTCTGCAGTGTGGGCTTCTCAAGCTATTCTGTGAATGATAGTACCTCGGGGGAAGTGCTGGCATTACCTTAGAGAAAATGAACGAACAGAGCTGCAACAATTTTCCTCAAAGTATTATTTGTAACAAACAACGTTCATCCCTTGGATAGCTCTTCCATTGCTGGAACACACAGCAGGTGTTGAAATGCTGAGACATGTTATGTTTTCAGGCACCTGTGAAGATAAATTTGTTGCAAGCCTTGGTTTTTGAGGCAAGTGCCCCCAGGTCAGGAGATGAAATATTACTCCTCTGGTTTGTTGGATGTTCTCTGTGCAGCTAAAACAGATTTTAAAATAAAATTGCTGAAGTATCTTCTACTGCAAAACAAGCTTACATAAAAATAATTTCTAGATTAAATCTCAGATTTCATTTCTGTTTTTTGTTTGTTTGTTTGTTTCCCCAGACTGCAGTATGGTCTGAGGCATTTCATTTTATATTTAGTATTTCTGTAAAGGATAAACTCTATTGTTGTGTGTGATTTCAGGAAGGTTTTATTTTCTTTCAGCATTTTTGTTTCTCTATTTAGCTGGGCTAATCAAATGTATGGATTTAGTGCTCTTTTTCTCCCCATGGAGCAGAAAGAACAGTACACGCACCTACCACCTGCAATAGTGATTACAGCTGTACATATACCCCTTCCTTGTTTCTCTCATAAGTAATAATTATTTTCTTCCAATCTTTATCTTGTCTCCTCAGACTATTAACACTATGGGGCAACAATATCTCTTTGCTTTGTGCTTTTACTGCACCTATAATAATGGGATACTGATCTGTCTTTTAGTTTCTGGAAAAAACTGAACCACAGTGAACTGTGTATTGCAAGAAAAGGATGTATTTCCAGCTAGCAGGAAAACTACCAGATAGACATTATTTTGTCCATTCAAGCAATGGAAAAAAAAAAAAAAATGTTCACTTGTTCAAAAGATTCTGTTATATTGCTTTATTTCTTTTTTTCCTATTATGAGTTGTCAAAGTGCTGCCTGAAGCAGCATCAAGATTTCTAATATAATGACCATGTCATTAAAGGTCTATTTCTACGCCCCTGGCTATGTTCTCATTCTCTTATTTCCATTCACTTTTTATCCCCCTACTGTTCCTTTTGCTGTATGAGTGGTACTGACAGAGCTACCAAGACGCTCCTGTCCCTGATAACCTAACTAGCACGATAACCATCAGGGAGCTCATTAAATGGCTAGCTGTCAAGTCCCCTTGTGCCATCTGTGTTTGGTGCTGTGGCATATACAGATTGTTTTAGTTGAAATAATCTTTGTTCTCTGAAAAATATTGTCAAATAACAGGCACAGTCCTTCCAAGTTTCTCCTCCAAGGGTTTCATTCATGAATCCCATCGTTAGCAGGCAGAAAGGGCTGACAAGTGTTAATCTGGGATAGCTCATGCATCTATGGTCCTCGGCAAGCTGGAAAGAGCCTATCCTTTCAATATTTGATCTCCTCTGTCCCACTGGTATGAAAAAGTGTGAAAATGTTAGTGAGAGCTTTTTGTCATCACCACCACCCACCTGGTTACAGGGAGAAGGGGCAAGCAGTGGTGGGGTGGGAGCCTCTGTCCCTACATGCTCCTTCATGACACCCTGGCTATATGGCAGGGCCAGGACAGTGAGATAGTGGGAGAGCTGATCTGGCAATCGTCTCCCTCATATATGTGCTCCCAACCTTTCAATATGACAAGTGGATGTTTCTATTGATAAATTACATTTACTCTACATCTAAAGTATCCCTATAGCATTGCCAGCAGTGAAAGGAGGCATTCACTGCTGAATGGGCATTATCAACCTCATACCATATGCAGTCTTTTAAGTTTCAGCAGAAAATGAGCTATTTTGGAGGGAAAAAAAAATAAAAAAAAACTGGGGGGGGGGGGGGGGGGGAAGTGGGTGGATCTACTGTTTATTTGGGCAGGGATAGATGAAAGCTGTAGGAAAAGGATCAGTGAAGTCTCATGTCTAATGACCTTAGGTTCCTTTGAAAAGAGCTTAGGTGTGCAGTCTCACTGGTCTTTGAATTTTACAGGAAATACTTGCTGTGGTGTCCACCACATGCTTCAATATTGTTGTTTATTATTTTTTCTACTTGTTCAATCTGTGCATGTATTTTTATGTATTTTTATATGAACATTTGCATACTTAATCCAAGATGATTGAAGATGAGATGTAGTGAAACATGACTGGTACTGTTGGGTATGTCTACCATTTTTGCTTGCAGAAAAGGAAGAAAGCACAATATTTAAAAATATCTAGAAGTCTTGAATGTTGCTTTTGCAGGAATCATTGAATGCTGCAGATGAAGTCTTTGATCTCTGAAAGGCTCCTTCAGCCAAGCTTTAATGAATGTGTTACCTAACTGTGCTTAAGGAAGGCCACGATTATTACTTTGTTGTGTAACATTTCTCAAACTGAAATGATGAAATTCTTCACCAGAAATGTTTGTCCTGTTAGGCTTCTGGCTCAGATCTGCAATGAAGTAGCATCTTCTGTGCTGCAGGAATAAAAACAGATAGTTTGTTAACTGTTGTTTCTGGATGATTGGTGTATATAGATGGGCTTTCTATTAGGTGTGTTAGCATGTGGATCAGAGAAGGTGTCAGCTCACCATTTGACCTGGCTGAATTGCTGAATTTCCAGACTGTGGGCAGTGCAAGCAGACAAGCAAAATCTGTGGAAATGCTCAAACACAAACTGTCCAATGAAATATTTTTCCTGGAAGTTTCTGGGTGGAAAGAGATGAGTATCAGCAGTAGGTTTGTGGGGCTTGCCCTCAGCAGAAGCACGGGAGACTTGTGAAGCTCTCCTATAGCAAACATTGCTTCCAGTCAGGCTTTCAGGGCTTCCAGACAAGGAAGTCCCAGAGCAATGTATAGCTGCCACAGGGCCTGGAGCAATCCATTAAATACACAGTCGCAGTGGTTCTTGCACCGAGCCTTGAGCAAGAACCTAAGTGAGATAACAGGGAGTAAGGAAACCTGCCCATGACTGTCAAAATGTATCAAAACTGAATGGTTCTCTTGAAAGATTTGGGTTTGGAGAAATCCAGTGTACAAATAAACATACAAAAATGTGCTTTATGAATCAGTTTCTGGTTAGTCCTACTCATAACTGTAGGCCTTAACTCTTGACACTGCCTTTCTAGAGATGAAAGTCTCTGTAACTGCTCTTCCCAGTCTGCTAGCTTCATCTTTGGATGATGCTCAGCATGCCTATGAAAGAACAGATTTTCTCACAAAAAAATAAACTTTTTTTTTAAGTTTTCCACTGATGATTTAGTATGTTGTATTTAGTGCTTTCCAAAATACTTAAAAGATATGTTTTAAAACATCTTCAAGGCAAACCAGGGAACGCAAGAGTTGTGCTACTTACGAGATCTATGCTTCAGTTTGCTGCCAGCCAGATGGATTGGTGACTTACAGGTGAGCGAGATTAGAAGAGACGCAATGAATCACAGGGCAACCCCCATTAGAAATGCCTCCAAAAGCTCAAATGAATAGTTTTCTCAATAACCATCTATTCAGAGCCTCAGCCTGCAGCTCCCACTCTGCTCAGTTTACTTCATCTTACTTGCTCATGAGGAACAAAGCACTTGGCTTAGCAGATTTGTCAGCAGCACTGCACCTCCATTTTCTCCCAAATAGCAATAAATCCCAAAAGAGAGCAACAAAATGTTCTCACACATCATATGGCAAATGATGGCCCAAAGTCAGGGTGTGATATTTACTCACCAGAAGGGAAATGTGTATGTGTGCACGTCCATTCAGAGAGAAGAAGAAATAGTTATATTATTTGTCTTTCCCCAGTAATTAAATATTAAACCCTCTGATCCTGATTTGGTACCTGTCTATCTGGCCCATCCCCAGCAAACACTTCACCAGTGTCAGGAGCGCACACTGGGGTATGAATCTAATGCTTGACTGATTTTTTAAAATTGCAATCAACAGAAAAGGAAGATTTCATCCTAAAAACTGCATTTGGATTACAATCCTGAATTTAAAAAGAGTTTCCTCAGTCACAGCCATGAGATCTTGATATGTGTTTCCCATCTGGGAAGCCTCAGTCTAACTTCTTATATCTTTAGTGCGTATGTGGTGCCTTTGTGCGTGTTGCTGAGGAGATGGTGTGGAACCAGCAGCCTGGCTTTGGTGGGGCTGCCTTAGGGGCAGCACTGTGGGAGAGGAGCAGAGAGCTCCTCTCCTCTGCCTCCCACCACAGGCTCCTCACGCAGGGAAACCTTGTGGTCTGACGGCTCACTCTAATGTCAAGGAGATGGCAGCAGGATCACTCCTTTTAAGAAAAAAGAAAAAGAAAGCTTCTCCGTACGCTTTTTCCTATAGGAAATACCAAGGGAAACTCCTAAGATTTTAAAGAATTAAATTGCCCATAGGCAGCTACCTGCGGGTTACTCTGCCCAGGTCTGAGACACCAGCAGTGTATGCAAAGTCTTGCTGGCAGTTTTCAGAAGAGCTGGAAGCTCTGTGCTTTTTCTTGGTTACTCTCCCTTGTTGCTGACTTTGCTTAATCCAACCTGGTTCCTTAGTTGCCAGTACTTATTCTTTATGCCTTGCTAGCACTAATGGCATCTGTTCCTAATTTACTTGCATGAACCCACTTTTGCTCTTCCCACTCTTTTCCTGGAACCTGTCCTGTTCTGATGCCTTTCTTGATGACTGTGATCTTGAGCCCTGTTCCCATCCATTTTATCCCTTGGAGTGATGCCTTTGTGAATTCTTTAGTTCCTCATCTTGGACTGTCTTGATTGTGGCCTCTATCATTTGCTTCCACCTCATAGCTAGTACAGCTTTTAGGCTGCACTGGCTGTCTCTAAGCTTTATTGCCTGAAAAACTGAAACTATCCTTCTGTGGTTGTTCCATAATTAGGGTTTCTTGTACCTTCCTCTTTCACAGCAACTACCAGTTACTGGTAATAAGGTGTGGATAGAGCACAGTGCTTTGATCAGTTATAGCAAACACCTTCATTCTTGTTTTGCATGGCTGTTAATTGCTGTAATACTTGAAGTCAGATAGAAATAACGAAGTCATAGCTAATAAATTCACAATATTATTTAACTAAAAATCCCTTGTATGTTTAAGAAATATATATATATTTATCCTACCGAAGATGAAACTAACCCAAGAGTTAGTTCCAGCAGTGAATGTGAATAGACATGGTAGAAGTTTGAAATACAGCATGTAACCACCTACATTCATTACTTTTTCTTGATTTTGCACTTCGCATACAAGATGATACATAGCTTTGTACTCCATCGTATAAAATAAGTATTTGTTGTACTGGAAACACTGTCTCTGAAAGTTCCGGACAGTCAGTTTCTCTGCCATGTTGTTTTTCCTTTAAAAATGATGACAAACTTCTGCAAGGGGTTTCTGCGAATTTTGTTGGCACACACCTTGTTTTGAATTCAGATTTTTATATCATTGTCATGAGATGAAATCCTGCTGCCCTTATTCAGTCAAAACTGTCATGGATTTCAGCAAAAGCATTGCCTAAGTAGGATGTGTAGATCAGGAAGGAAGGTCTAGCATTTTGCCCATAGAATATTTAAGAAATCCTAGACATCTAATTGTGTTGTTTATTACTCTCTGTTCATAACATCTGTGGAGAGGATTTTAAAAAATATTGGCATTGCCCTGGGTATCTAGGAACACTGGAGTGGAAATATGTGCTGTGTCAAGGGATCCAGCCTCTTACTTCACTGACAGCCATAAAACAGCCATACCCTATGGTGACCTTGTAGGCAACAGAAGCTACAAACTCTACAATATCATATCTTATAATCTTAAGACCTTCATACAGGGAAAAAAAAAAAGCCTCAAAATTGATAATAGGCCATAAGAAGAGTGTAGGCAAGCTCAAGTGCAGCAGCTGCTGAAACTTTGCTCCAAGTTTGTCAGTTTTATTGCTAGCTGCAGTGGGAGTAGTTGGGTCATGCCAAATGCTTCTGTACTCCACACCCTGAATGGTTTTATCGTGCTTGTTTGAATACTAATTCACCTTGTCATCTCACATGATTCTCAAGGGACAAAGCTGTGTCTTCAGACCAAAGCTGCAGATCTTCAACCTCTTCTACCCCAATATCCAAGTTACTGGCAAAATTGGTAATGTCAATGGTCTCTAGAGCTGTTATTTTCCTGTAAATATTTTAGAATGCTATGATTTCAATTTTTTAATAACATTGAGTTACAGATATTAGAGGTTTACAAATTCCTTCACAATAGAAACTTTAGCCAGCTCAAGGTTACAGTTCATGTCTTATTTATTTCTTGTCAGCATGCTCCGAAGGGTGTCTGAGGTACCAGCTGAATTGCTCTAGGCAACCAGAATTCTGAAATAACAGTGACAAAAAGATAAAAAGTTGCATGTTTAATAAGCTGGTTGCTGTGTTAATCAGCTCTGCCATTTTCTCAGTTTTAGGGTTATTTTTTCGGTTTAGGTTTTTACCTTTACAAGAACTTTAGATAAAGTGCAGAAACTAGTTGGACAGCTGAAACATTTCAGTTTATTTTCAACAATATTGTTCTAGTCAAATTGTCAGAATAATCCAGTTCCCTTAGTGTGTTACTGGGAGAAACATAGCTCTCAGAAAAAAATATTCCCTCGTCTAGAAAATAGGCAAAACTGTGCTCAAAAGAGAAATAGAGGCTCTGCTAACTCATTCTTTCCAAGTGAACAGTGTGAGTGAGAAAACTCACATTTTCTGGCATTGCTAAAGAATGATTTGCTCTTTAAAGCATATTATGATGGTGATAATCCAGCACGAGGCTGCTTCTGTTTCAAAACCATTGTGATTTTCCTATCTAATGTGTGAACAGATTACTTATGAGGCACTCCTGTGAAATGCGTTTGTTTGACAGCAGGCTAGACTGCAGTGCATTAAAAGGTGCAAATAAATGAATCCTTAATAAGCAATAAACCTTGTATCCTCTGGTTCAGCAAAGGTGTTACAAAAAGCTGGTAGTGAAGATCATCCTGGAGCTTTCTGGTGATGAAAACTCTTGTGTATGTCCAGCACTGACGGTCCAACTCAGTCCTGGCTGACAGTATTGGCTTTCCAGATACATGCCGTTCTGTTTGCACATGCTGTCTTCATTCAGAAATAATACCAATTACAGACTGCTCTGAATTTCACCAGTGGCAACACAACAGTGGCTTCTCACAAAATGGAGTATGTTGTCTTGTGATGGATTCTTTCTTTATTTTTTTTTTTTTTTGTAGGGAACTGAACCTTCCACTTTCAAAACTATGTACTTCTAAGCTCATATTGAAATATGAACAATAAAAAAACAGGAAAGGAAGGAAGGACCTACCTTTTGCTATTGCATTGCTACTCAGAGTCCTTGATGATTTACGCTAAGGGCTTGTATTTTCATTATCTTCCTTTAATGAAAAACTCCAGGAAGCAAAATTAACAACATTAGGCAAAAGGTCATTGTCAAATTAGTCTCAAATCTAACCAAGAGTAGTGGCCATGTATTCATACAAATTAGAAATTGCTTGGTTTCTTTTCCATTAGTAAAACTCTCTGCAGATGGTTTGCTCCTCTTAAATACTGTTGGAAAGAAGAGCAAAGAGCATGAAATGTCTCCTAACAGGGGCTGGGGCACAACAGTAGGTAGGATAACATGAGCACCTGTGTGATTCTGGATGCAAATCTGTTCTGGGGTTATCTCATTACAAGCAAACAAAAAACAAGGGAACATGTTGTTTGATGTCCTGTTTCATTAAGCTTTTTCTAAGCCTGAAAAATAGATCCTGCTCCTACGCCTGGCACCCATCTATTATCCTGGGCCAGGTCCAAGGAGGTGTTTATTAAATCATAACTGCAACAACGATTCTCTCCTGTAAGCATGCGGAAAATTAAAATAAGAGTAGATTTTATTTTCAGTAATGTAAGCTGCAGTGCAAGGAGGGCTGGTGCAGGTACAATATGGCAAGGAGCACAGCAGTAAGTTATTCCTCTTTGATGTTGAGCTGTCCAAATAATCAGCATTTTGTGTAAGCAAAGTTGAAAGGAAACTGTGGCGCAGTCACAGTCCATTGCTGCAGCTCAAGTGTGGAGCTGTCAGCTGCAGCGTGGGGATGCGAAAATGAAAATGAACTCTTCCCCTGACCACTGCAATAGTTATTCATATATTAATGTTAAGTGCATAGATGCAGTGTTTGAAGGGACTGGTATCTGCCCACTTGATGGTACTTCAGCACAGATACTGGTGCTTTTTGTGGAGGGAGGAGAGAGCAGGAGGGCAGATGGCTTGACCTCTGAGTTTTCCATAGGTACTTCCAAATTCCCATCCTGATCACTGCATGTAGCTGTGAATACTTGAAAAAAGGCTTGTATACTTGGTATATTTGTATGTATTTGAACTAGAATGTGTATTTGAACTAGACCTGTGCTGTCTAGTTCACATGGGTGGTCTGGTAATAGATATTGTCTCCACAGAAAACTTGCTTTGTGTACATCTTTGGACCCCCATGAGTGCAACAAAGCTACTGCTATTACTTTGATCACAAAAACAACCTCTCACACCCATGTGTTTTTAAAGATCATGTTTGCAAAATCTTTTTTTTTTCTTTTTTTTTTTTTTTTTTCCCTAGTGCTTACAGTCCTTGTCAGGTATGTACTAGCAAATTATAATGATGAAATCTCTAAGCCAAACTTAAAAAGAACTTGCTCACTCTGCAAAAACAGATCCTGAAAGTGGAAGTTTTTTTTGGTATTATTTTGTTTCATGTTTTGGAAACACTGCGGGGCACAATGGAAATCAGGTTCTTACAGTACCAATCAATAAGAAACAATTTGCAGAGCTGGCCATCCTTGTGCAGAAAAGAGAGGAAGAGTGAAAGGAAGGTAACATTCTTCCCTGCAGTTTTTGCTGAAGAACTGTAATACAGCTATTAATTGTCCTTCCCAGTGTTGTGCAGGGTTGGTGTGACTGATCAAAGAACAGAAATCAGGTCTCTGATCACTCTCCACCAGGAGTGATTTAGGAAAACAAGTATCGAACTTTAAAAATGGTTTCAATGACTGGCATTGGAGGTTTCCATTTAAAAATGTGAGCTAAGCTCTGAGGTTTTGAAAATCTAGACTTAAACCCCAAATCCTCAAAAGTTTTTAACACAGACAGTTCCCAAGGACATAAATGGCTTTTGAAAATGTATTTTGCACATCTAGGGGACGCAAACATTTTCTAAAAGGTCTCATAAAAGGCAGCATTGTTGCTGTCGATAATGGAACTTCTGCATGTCTAAATTTCAATGAAATCATCTCAGGATGGAAAAAAAAAAAAAAAAAAAAAAAAAACATGATTTAAAAAAAAAAAGTTTAGCCTAGTTTATTTACTTATTAATATACAGCACTTACTGAAAAGCAGGTCTCTTGCTCCCTGCCTACAGTATTTGTCTGATTGCACGCACAATAGTTGTAGGATGCTATTCCCAAATTATAGGCTTTGATCTGCCCACCAAAGAGTAATTATGATAAATGTGGCTAGCTTACCTTGAATTTGAATTCTGAACTCAATTCAGAAAGCTGCATGTTTCTCTCCCTCTTGGTACCAATCCCTAATAGGTGGCTTTGAACTTCAAATTGAAATCTTGCTTTCTGTGACCAAAGTTGACTTTGGATTTTATTTTTTTTAAAATAAATCTCCTTCTCTGAGAATTAAATTGCATGTTGTGTTGAAAAGGAGGAATAAGAATTAATTTACAGCAGCTTGATGACAATGAAAGTGCAAAGCATCACGAGAACTGGCAGCACGTTGGCTGCCTGCACTTCTGTTTCTAAAGCTGCCACACAGGGAGAGCCAACACTGAGGAAATGGGAATGTCTACTCTGCTAGGCTCGTAAAACAAATGATGCTTATCCAGGATGTGCTGCCCTGCTTAGGCTTGTGTTCAGGAGCTGTGCATGGTGCTGCTACCTGGTGGTGTAGCTCACAGCAGCTCAGCCCTTCTGCCACCAGCACAGTGCTTCAGTCTTGAGCAAGTTGCTCTATGTGTTGTTTTGTGCCTATGTGGTCTAACATGATAAACTGCTGGGAAACACTTGAAGTGCATGTGGATGCAGCAAATTTCTCTTGCTAAGGTAGCTGGGAGAGCAGCCAACAGTACATTGATGTTTTTGCTTTTGTGGATGAAGCCATGATGTATCTTCCCCACTAGATCAAACTGACTTGTAAACCCTGGAAAGCTCAGTGAGGCATCACGGACACTGCTTGTACTGTTATTCCTTGGTTCATGATCTCTAAACCAGAAACTCAGTTTGGCATCCTGAAGTCTTGATCCGAGCTGCTGTATCTAGCATGAATTACAGCTGTTTTAGTGATCTGGCTACTGATGTTTTTAGGCACTGGAGCTACTAGGAATTCTTTTATTATGCTTCTGTCCTTTCTACCTATGCAATACTTAAGTTTATGGAGGAAAAAATGTATATTACCGGTAATATCTGGATTTTCATTAATATTAAATAATCAATATTATATTTAATATTCAAATATGAGCCTCTCACTTAATTTAAAGGGTATTTGGTTTATCTCTGGACTAGCTTTCAAGGGTGGGTTATGGTATGACAAGGCGATATACTCAGTAGATGAGGGAAAGGTGGTGGTTGTTGTCTACTTAGACTTCACTAAAGATTTTGACACTGTTTCTTACAGTGTTCTCCCAGAGAAACTAGCTGCTCATGGCTTGGATGGGTGTACACTTTATTGTGTTAAAAACTGGCTGGGTTGCTGGGCCCAAAGAGTCACGGTGAATGGAATTAAATCCAACTGGCAGCCAGTCACAAGCCCCCAGGGCTCAGTACTGGGGCCAGTTCTCCTCAATATCTTTATCAATGACCTGGATGAGGGGATTGAGGGCACCCTCAGTAAGTTTGCAGACAACACCAAGTTGGGTGCAAATGTTGATCTGCCTGAGTGTAGGAGGGCTCTGCAGAGGGATCTGGATAGGCTGGACAATTGGGGTGAGGCCAACTGTATGATACCAACCAGGTGATAAGACAAGAGAAAATGTCCTTAAGTCGCACCAGGGGAGATTTATGTTAGGTACTAGGAAAAAAAAAAATCACTGAAAGGGTTGTGAAGTATTGGAAGAGGCTACCCGGGGAAGTGGTTGAGTCACCATCCCTGGAGGTCTTCTAAAGACGTGTAGGTGAGGTGCTTAGGGATGTGGTTTAATGATAGACTTGGCAGTGCTAGATTAACAGTTGGACTTGATGATCTTAGTGATCTTTTCCAACCTAAAAGATTCTATGATTCTATTTTCAGCTCCAGTGTGTGCCAGTGTATTTTCTCATAGTCTCACCATGCTACCTCCTCATACATCTTAATCACAGATGTCAGACATAGCTGTTAAATTCAGATTGATAGGAGTTGCTTTAAAACAACGTCACCTGTTGAATTACTTTATCTGAACCGACCCAATCTCTTTAGAAATATACCACATACACAAGAAAGCAAAAAAACATGTTCTTGCTTTATCATATGTCAAAAGATTATGTTGGCTCCTTGGATAAATTGAACCAAAGAAGCCTAGTTACTTACTATTTCTTCCCTCAAGCTAGTTTAAATTCATGCTAGAATTTCAGTCTGCACAGTGCATTTTATTAATGGATGTTGCCATTTTAAGATTTCATTGATAATGAGCCTGTTCAGATCATGCTGGTATTTCACTCCTTGCTGTAATTGCACTCTTACACAGTCCCCCTGGAGAGTGCCAAGACTCAGCTAGCAACATTCACTCCTTTTTTTGTCACCATATTACACCTATAGGCACAGACCTACACCTGATATGAAAACTTCTTGAGTTTCTGGTTTCTTCATTTTTCTTTGTCACATTTCTACACAAAAACAAAATGAAGAGCCTTTTAGACAGAATTACTGCTCAATAAAATACACTAATATGTAGACTTAAAAAGCATATCACACCTGTCTACATGTGTTTCCTTCTTATCCCACCCTCCAAAAGACCCCATAATTCCTGGTGAAAAGCTCCAGTGATGGAGATCCATCGTTATTCTTAGGGACATAAAATATATCCTAATCTTGCCTCTGAATCTTCTTTGTTGCAATTTAAGCTCATTAAGTCTTATCTACACAGGCAATAACAAGTTCTTCCATTTCCCCTTTGCAATTGTATTTTAAATATATTTCAAGGCTTCGTTTGAGCTAGCCACAGATTAGTCCAATCACTGTCCACTGGTGATGTTTCCTAGACTTCTGATATTCTGGTGTACATTTTCATAGCCCCCACCTGCTCCAGATCATTCTTGAAGTGTTTTACACAAAACTTGACATAGCACTCCATCTGAGTAATTTTACCAGTAGATCATCTTTCAGGTATTACTCTTTTTTTTTTATTTTTTTTTCCTTGTAAAACAGGATGATGCATTCCCTTCCCAATGACATTGACTTGTGCAAACATCATCACTAATTTTAATTATTAGATGCTATTCTAGAGCTTGCTGTCCATCTTGGTGTATTCTTTAGCTTAGTTGACTGTGTCTGTCTGGGTGTAATGTACTGCATTCATCCCTGTTGAGAACCATCTTGTGTTTCTCCAATTTACCAAGAATACTTTGTATTCTAATTCTATCCAGCCATCAAAAAGCTACCAAATATTTATTCACCTGAAATGCAGGTATACCTTAACCATTTAAAGAGCTTTCCATTTTTAATATGTAGATATTTTTTAATGGATCTGCAAGATTACATTATCAGAGTGCTGATAAGGAGGATGCATGAAGTAGCCTAGTTATAAATCCTGCTTTTCTTTCTGTGAAGGCTTTCTTGATTGATTCTGAGAACCAACCACTGGGAAGAAGAACAGGTGGAAAGCATTTCCTGAAGAGACCCTGCCTTACCCCCAGACTTAGAGGCAGGTGTGCACCAGCTTCTGCCACCAGCAGAAGTGCCCCAGTGTGTAACTCTGGAGTGGGCATCTCCAGAGTTGGCTGCAGGTCAGAAAGCACTGGGTGGAAGTGCAAGGAGTGTCATGAATTAGGTTGCCCTTCAGAGATGTTCTCAAGGTGCTGCCACCCATGCTTCAAGGCTAGGACAGCACAGCACAAGACTTTGTGCTGGAGGGCAATACAGGACGCTGAAAGCTACCCTGAAAATCTGAGCTTACACTGCAGCCTGTCATGTGAACATACCCTCAGTTTCTGGGCTTGAGGATCAACACAGGCCATTTTTCAACAAGCTATAACAGCCTAATTAGGCACAATTTTTCCTGAGAGTACCCCTGGAGAATTTTCACTGACTCAGCGATGTTATTAACTTTTCCCAAAAGATTCCTCCATTCTTTACACCTGAAGCCCTGGCAGAGTCAGATTTAGTAGCAGCATGGGCGCCTGGGGAGAGCCACTTGCTGTATTGCCACCCAGCCACATCTATGCCACAGCTAATGTTAACTGCAGCATGCTTCTCCCTTTTCCTTGCCTCTGTTACCTTTCTCCCCTTCCCTTTCTTTTCCTACATTTTGCTTCCCTGTTTCTTTTCTTTTTTTTTTTTTCTTTTTTTTTTTCTTTCTTTCTTTCAGTAACTTTTCTCCCAGTTGAAGGCTGGTTAGGAAAAAAAAAGGATGAACACCGAGAAACTGCAACACTTCTAGGTGATTGTTTCCCCTTCCTCCCACCTGCCCAGCAGGATGTTTAAATTGCTGCTCTTTATATCAATTCTGTCTTCTCACCGCGGACTAAAGAATTTGGGTCTGCTGAAAAGCTGTCATAAGTAAAGCCCAGGTACAGATTTTCAGAAGGTGTTCAGAAGCTTCTAAACATTTCACAGCTCCCTCCTTCCCTGTCATGACCCTCTGTGAAAGGGCCCTATTTTCCTAAACCAATCACCAAAATATATATATTTTTTTTCTTTTTGCATTTATGGCAGAGAGGAGTCTGGGGACAGTGAATGCTCCCGCAGCCACTGTACAGATAGTAGCTAATATTCGAGTCTGCCAGGCTGAGGGTATGTCACAGCTTTGAAGTTACTTGTTGGGTTGTTTTTTTATGTTAACATTTTTATATGCATATTTATTGCCTAGAATCCTACACAGGCATTTTATTGAGGAATCTGGAAGAGAAATGCTAAAATGGCACAATCTCAGCATGTCCCCATGGCAACTCTTACACACGATGAGTTTAGAGTTAGTGGATTAGACTTGTTTCTCAGATGAAAAACCAGAAGCAATCAGCAGGACTTTGACCCAGCTCTACTTTTTACAGACATTGGTCTTATTCATGCCCGAGCTAATGCTAATAAGTTGTTTACATAGAGGCCCTTCAAGGCTGGTTTGATTTCCAGCATGAAGTTCTTTGCACTCTGCTCCAGAGGTTCCTCAGGACATGCAGCAGAAAAAGGCTGCGGCATCTCCTGTCTCTGACAAGTCTCCTGGTCTCATTTTGTCTCCAGCGGAGACAATGGGGCTATAAGCACTGTTTTGTCTTCTTAATTCCTTACATTCACTAGAATTTCTGAAGATTATTTTGCACTGGAATTGTGATGGAATTGAATGGCTGGAGAGCAGTGGGAAGTGCTGCTTCCTTTTGTTGGTACTGACTCCACTTCTTGTGGTTTAATTTCATTACTGAAATCCTTTGGTAATATAAGACCTCTCTCTTCTGTCCCCAAAAGCTTCTGCTAGCAGGTGGATCAGAACTGCTGACTAGAAATGACTGTTGAATTCTGAGATCTCTCACCAGCACTGCACAAAGCAGATGTGTTGTGATAAATACCCTAGCTTTGAAAAGAATAGCAAGGAAGTGTAGGGTGCCAAATGAAATGATACATTACAACTGCACCTTCTATATTATCCTGCTGTCCTTGCCATTGCAACAGCTGTAGTCAGCAGCACTATCTGTGGTGGAGTGTTTTGAAACTGAAAAGTGTCTGGTGCTGTTTTCTTGCAGGTGTTAAAGGAATTCTCTTCATCCTCAGGAGATGGACATGAGCGTGCCTCATGAGGAGCTGAGCAGAGGGCAGGGTTGAAATGGAGGATATGCACAAGATTGATTTCACTGTTGGGTTGTTTGGTCTGATTGGAACTGGCATTTGTGTCAAAGAGAAATCTAAAGAACTGTTAGCAGTATCTGGAGTCCTCTTGTCAGGTACTTAAAAATCTAGGCAAGAAATACATAAATAATATCATGACACAAGGAACACTTACATAAATAAGAAATCTGGTCTAGTGAATCCAAATAGAAGTCTTGAGGGGAAAAAAAAAAAAAAAAAAAGAAAAAGAAAAAAGGACAATGTCCTGTCAGAATCAAAGGACAAAAACAACCACTGTGAGATAAAATAAAACAAGATGACAGAGTCTCAGAGCACAACAGACATCATCTGGCTCTTGTTCTAGCTGTAAATATAGTACTTTGAAACTCATCCTTTTTCTTTTCTGCAGTTCTCATTTTACATTGAAAGCTCATAATGCTGTGAACCAAGCCTTTGGTTACACTTACGTACATGCTTATAGGGAACAGCTGTACCACATCCTGGGGTTTTGAGCTAATCAGATGGAGCACTTAAATAGACTCCTATGTCACGATAAGAGATCCCAGGAAATCACTGCTCATCTGGCCTCATGGCAGCAATGGAGTTGCAGGTCTGATGGGAGGGGTCCCCTGAGGCAGGTGGTAAAGGTGAAGGTTTGGAAACGGCCCTCCACAATGCTTGTGTGGAGAGAAAAACAGAGCAGATGAGGAAAACAAAACAGCAAGAATCTGTCAGAGGAAATGGAAGCAGCAATATTTAGCACAAACCCCTTTGGGAAGGCAGGCTTAGGGATCTCTGAGCATGGTGACTGATTCTATTTTCCTTCTGCTGCTTTCATAGGGACTGCCTGTACAGTCTTTGTAAATAAAGAGGAGGGCACCAAAGAAAGTACTTGACTAGTATCATCTGTTTCTCTTTGTCATGAAAACAAGAGAGCTAGATCCACAATATTGCCTATGGCCTAAAAAAAAAAAAAAAAAAAAAAAAAAAAAAAAAAAAAAAAAAAAAAGGATGACAAAATACCCATGTAATTATATTCCTTGCTTTGGGCCTTGTTATTACCAGAGGCCCTATAACTGCCTCTCTATCCTGCCAAGACCTTACTGAGATGAAGATAACCACTATGTATCACAAGCACCCATAGTAAATAGCCTTCTCATCAGCCAGTTGGCATTTATGACAGAAATGGAAAGGCTCAACTACAGCAACACTGCTAACAAATAAAACATCACTGTACAAGCATAAAAGGCTTATTGTTTTGATAGGAGTTTATTTACATGCAATTTTCCAGTTTAACATTTTTTAAACCCTTAGCTCTTCCTAGCTCTATTAGTAGGTAAGTACTGTACAAGTATTATCTAAGTCATACCAAATAAGTAACTATTAATATTTTCATTTTGTTGACTGAATGGAGACAGGAGCAGTTTCTTAACGTCATGGATTGGGTCATCTGCTTAGCAATGTTCAGGCTTGGCTAGCTTGTCAGGTAGGGTTAAGGATTAGGTTGTGAGATGGACCAAACAACCTGATCTTAGTCTTCCTAAACAGTAGTACAGGAGCAGAGAGAACATATCTTCGTCCTTAAAATAAGAAGAGCAGAAATGAATCAAACCTTGGTGCCACTGTCCACCCCTTGCTCTCCAAAGTCCCTGTTATGGTGTGGACTACTGTGGTAATACCACAGTGATATGCAGTCCACTTCCAAGAGTTAGCAGAGAAGAAAGTGCCATATTCCTAGCTAACAGGGCCTTTCAGAGGTCGTTCTTGCTTGGTGCTGTTTGGTTGTGTTGTCATGGTTCTGAACCCTGCCTGATTCATGAGGCAGCCCCTAAATGAATTGACCCAATTCATAAATCTTGCAGCAGAAGGGCTGTAATAGTGTGGATGCATGGCATCTGGAGCCTCCGAGGTTAGATGCTTAGTGTTAACTCGTTAGAAGTGTGTATTCTCACAGAAATATGGGCCAGACTTTCTTATGGATGGTGTTAAAAGACCAGGCATATCCACAGAAAACAGTGCTCCCAGGAAGTGAAAAAGAACCTTAGTAGGACAAAGAGAAATAACAAAACAAATGTATGGCTGAACAGGCTTCTGCATCAGGGTTTCACATCAAATGTATCCATCCTTAAATCCATACTTTTAGTTCTGAATCTTTACCAGAGAGCAGCTGTCTAATGGAAGGTGAAAAGACAGCAGTGGCCTGCAGGGCTCACCTTGGAAATTTGGGCACTCCTTGGCCTGTGGGACTGCCAAAACCTCCTGTTTTTGTTTTCTTTCTTTATTATGGAAAAAAAAAAAAAAAAAAAAAAGTTAGGTTGAAACATAATTTCTTGTCCTTTCTGTGCAGGTGACTCACCATGCAGGAAAGTATGCAATGTGCCTGGGATCTTAGCAAGATCAAGCAGTGAGGAGGGTCCCGAGGGTCCCACAGTAACACAGCACCAGGTGAGGGGCAGGCTAGAGAATAGCAAATAGACTCTCGTTGTAATGGTAATTTTCTTGACCTACTTTATTCAACCATGGCACTTTGCGAGCAGGGTACCCTAGCAACAGTGCTGCAGACACCTCCTGATGCATCATGATGAAGACTTGGTGTTAGGTAGTTTTGTGCTGCTGTTCCTCATCCTGAGGAAGGCAATTTGGCAGCTGTTTAGCAGGGCCACTGCCAGAAAGCCTGCCTCTGTCATCCATGCTCTCTTGTTCATTCATGAATTCTGTGCAGAAATGTGTAGGAGACCAACTGGGTTACTTTAGAGTGTTTATAATAACCATGTTTGGGATGAAAAATCAACCAAAACCATTAAACCCACGTTAAATTACTAGAGGAAATGATGTATCCTACTCATGCTGATGTGAGAGTTGCTCTTTCTGAGCTCATGATTCTGTGATTAGGTACAGATAATCAGTCAGAGCTGAATCAGGCAGAGGAGCTGGCCAAGCCACTATCCATCATTTATCAGCAGTCCTGGCTATCGGGGGAGGTCCCAGCTGACTGGCGGCTAGCGAATGTGACGCCCATCTACAAGAAGGGCCGGAGGGCTGACCCGGGGAACTACAGGCCTGTCAGTTTGACCTCAGTACCAGGGAAGCTCATGGAGCAGATCCTCTTGGGAGTCATCATGCGGCACTTGAAGGGCAAGCAGGCGATCAGGCCCAGTCAGCATGGGTTTATGGAAGGCAGGTCCTGCTTGACGAACCTGATCTCCTTCTATGACAAAGTGTCGCGCTGGGTGGACGAGGGAAAGGCTGTGGATGTGGTCTACCTTGACTTCAGCAAGGCTTTTGACGCCGTCTCCCACTGCATTCTCCTCAAGAAACTGGCTGCTCTTGGCTTGGACTGGCGCACGCTTCGTTGGGTTAGAAACTGGCTGGATAGCCGGGCCCAGAGAGTTGTGGTAAATGGAGTCAAATCCAGTTGGAGGCCAGTCACTAGTGGCGTCCCCCAGGGCTCGGTGCTGGGGCCAGTCCTCTTTAACATCTTCATCAATGATCTGGACGAGGGCATTGAGTGCAACCTCAGTAAGTTTGCAGATGACACCAAGTTAGGTGCGAGTGTCGATCTGCTCGAGGGTAGGAAGGCTCTGCAGGAGGATCTGGATAGGCTGCACCGATGGGCTGGGGTCAACTGCATGAAGTTTAACAAGGCCAAGTGCCGGGTCCTGCACCTGGGGCGTAATAATCCCAAGCAGAGCTACAGGCTGGGAGATGAGTGGTTGGAGAGCTGCCAGGCGGAGAAGGACCTGGGAGTGATAGTGGACAGTCGGCTGAATATGAGCCAGCAGTGTGCTCAGGCGGCCAAGAAGGCCAACGGCATCCTGGCTTGTATCAGAAATAGTGTGACCAGCAGGGCTAGGGAGGTGATCGTCCCCCTGTACTCGGCTCTGGTGAGGCCGCACCTCGAGTACTGTGTTCAGTTTTGGGCCCCTCGCTACAAGAAGGACATCGAGGTGCTTGAGCGGGTCCAAAGAAGGGCGACGAAGCTGGTGAGGGGCCTGGAGAACAAGTCCTATGAGGAGCGGCTGAAGGAGCTGGGCTTATTCAGCCTGGAGAAGAGGAGGCTCAGGGGCGACCTTATCACTCTCTACAGATACCTTAAAGGAGGCTGTAGAGAGGTGGGGGTTGGCCTGTTCTCCCACGTGCCTGGTGACAGGACGAGGGGGAATGGGCTAAAGTTGCGCCAGGGGAGTTTTAGGTCAGATGTTAGGAAGAGCTTCTTTACTGAAAGGGTTGTGAGGCATTGGAACAGGCTGCCCAGGGAGGTGGTGGAGTCACCATCACTGGAAGTCTTCAAAAGACGTTTAGATGTAGAGCTTAGGGATATGGTTTAGTGGGGACTGTTAGTGTTAGGTTAGAGGTTGGACTCGATGATCTTGAGGTCTCTTCCAACCTAGAAATTCTGTGATTCTGTGATACTTTCCATAGACTTACATTTTCCATAACATGACATGCTGGTGTGGTGATTTTAACAAGGTAAGTGCACACAGGAATACATCAATACTCTCGGGGAAGTAGAGAGGGCCCTAAGAGCATTCCATGCGTTTTAGAGTCTGTTTCAGTATGGCACTTGCCTAGGAAAAAAAGGGGGAAAAAAATCCACAAATACCACTTGGAATTCTTTCATTCATATGTTTGCATTCTAGTATCATTGTATTTTTCCAGGAACTCAGACAGAAAATAAATTGTCACTGAACCTTTTAGCTTTATGCTTCTGTTGGCCGTCATGTTACTGATGTAACCGGATGTGATGTCCATGTTGTTTTCGTCATGCAAAATTAATTAGTGGCTTTAGTCCAGCCTGTAATAGACTGGAGTAATGTTAATTATGGTACAGTCACCCTCATTACCCTCAAAGGCCACCATCAGGATTTAATAACATCTTAAACCTCTGGTAATTTAGCTGCAGAAAAAACTGTCATCCCTGTCTGCTCTCCCACTGCTCTGTGGCCTTTCCCAAGGAATATGCAGATACATCTTCCTCATCTAGCCAGATACCTAGAGCAGGGGGTTGTACCTGTTGTCAATCCTGCAGCATCAGGTGGGTCTCGGGTCCTGACAAATATTAACTCTTTAGTTAATATTAATTAACTCTTTAGAACTGGTCCCTGACCTTCCCTCAGTTAGTAAACCCAAACACTGATTGTTAACTTGTGTTCTCTCTTAAACTGCACCTCCAAAGCCATTAATCTAAGGGCCTATTAGTATCACAAACATATTCTTCATTTCAGTTCTACTGGCTGTAATTGGTGCCAGTTCCAGGGGCAGTCTCAGAGACAGGAGACTCTCAGAGACCAGAGCTGATCAGCAACCTGAAGTACATATTGCTACTGCTGGAGCTAAACATATTGTGAGTGGAAAGAAAGATCAGCAGTATTACCTGCTGAACACTGCATTTGCTAAAATGTCCATCTCATAGCAAGTAAGCAAACTGTACCCAGAATAGTGTATCTCTGCGATATGAATGTGAGTGTTAAAACTACTTTTTTTCTGGAAATAGAGCTATAACATTTTGTATGGTACATGGTTTCTTTCTTTCTCTCTCTCTCTCTCTCTTTTTTTTTTTTTTTTTTTTTTTTTTTTTTTTTTTCTTTTTTTTTTTTTTTGAGTAGCGGGTATCTGTTAGTTTGTATGGTTCCAAGTCAGCTACCAAGGCATTGTATTGTTTTACATAGAAGCCACGGGGATTTTAACCTATCCAGTGAGACAGGTCTCAGCTACCAGCTTGTGAAAAGGAGCTGGCTATGTGTGTTGTGGTTTAACCCAGCAGGCAGGTGAGCACCACATAGCTGCTGGCTCACTTGTCCCAAGTGGGATGACGGAGAGAATTGGAGAAGTAAAAGTACAAGAACTCAGGGGCTGAGATAAAGACAGCTTACTGGGAAAGTAAAAGCTGTGCCAACAGACAAAGCAAAGTAAAAGAAGGAATTCATTTTCTACTTCACATCAGCAGGCAGATGTTCAGCTACTCACAGGAAAGCAGGACTCACTATATGTAACAGTTTCTTAGGAAGACAAACACCATCACTCCCAATGTCGCCTTCACCCTTCCTCCTTCTTTTCCCCAGCTGTTATTGCTGAGCATGGCACCACATGGTGTGGGACATCCCTTTGACCAGTTTGGGTCAGCTGTCCTGGGTCTGTCCCCTCCCAGCTCCCTGGGCATCCCCAGCCTCCTCTCTTTCAGGGCAACATGAGAAGCAGAAAAGTCAAAAAGTCCTTGGCTTTATGTGAGCAATGCTCTGCAACAAGTAGAAACATTGGTTTGTTATCACCACTATTTTCATCAAAAATCCAAACCACAACATCATGCAAGCCTCCGCAAAGAAAATTAACTCTATCCCAGCCAAAACCATGATGCTGGGACAGTGGCTGTGGTGTGTTTCAGCTTGGCCATGTGCAGCTGATTTGACATCTTGCCCCACTCCTGATGCCCAGCTGAGGTCTCCTGGCTGAGCGAGGGCATGCAGTGGGAGCAGTCAGCATGGGCTGCCCACCTCTACCTCTCCACCAAGCTGCCTTTGCTGTCAAAGTGGTGGCACTGGGAGGGGAGAGCAGGGGAGCCGGGCCTGGCCTCCACCCCTGAGCAAGCAGCCTCCCCTGGGCTCTGCCCTACTCGCCGCTGCCTGCCATCCGCCTCTGCTGGTGGATCCGTGCTGTCTGCCTCTCTCAGGCGAGGTGCTGAGGGCATGAGGAGCCTTTGCTGCCCGAAGGCCAAGGGGCAGCTCTGCGACAGGCTGTCTGTCCTCACGCAGCCTGGGCAGCAGCAGGCCCTGCTGCTGGGAGGCACAAAGGCCCACAGCACTTCAGCTCTCCATAGGTTTGGGCTTCTGAAGCAGGGCATTACAAGGGCAGGATGGAAATCTTCCACGGAATAAGAGACCTCCCTCTCCATGGCCAAAAGCCTCGTGGCTGAACAGCCTGCTGGCAAAACATGAGCTCTGTTTCTGATGACTCCTGTATGCCCCTGAGTCAAGGACCACCTGAGAAGATGGGTGATGGGTAGCTCTGTGTGAGGAGCTGAGCAAAGCTGGGGCCACAGGAGTAATTGCCTGGAGATGTCCTGAGAAAGCTGGAGAAGGATTGGAAAGGATTTCTGCAACATGGGTAGCAGAAAAGTTCTTGGCTCTGTGTAAGCACTGCTCTGAAATAACTAAAAATATTGGTGTATTCTCACTGCTATTTTCATCAAAATTCAAAACCTCAGCATCATATGAGCCTGTATGAAGAAAATTAACTCTATCCCAGCCAAGACCACAAGAAAGTGCTATGCCCATTTCATGCTGGCTACTTCATAAGTCCTCAATATGTAGAAGGGCATCGGTGACTGTATGTCTTAAGGGAAGTTTAGGATGAAAAGAGAATGACCCTTTCCACCTTATTTTATTTTATTTTATTTTATTTTTGAGGACAGGAGAGAGGAAGGATAGCCTTTTATTTTTTATTTTTAACAGAAAAACAGCTTATTTGTTTCTTACTTTTTTTTTTTTTTTTTTTTTTTTTTCCCAACAGTACCACTGAGATCGCTTTGTGATAAATCATGCAACAGTGGGTACATTTTAGTAGGGCTGAAGTAGGTTGTGTTGCTTTATGCTACTGCTACAGCATGAGCTGTGCCTTCCTTGTTGTGCATGCAGAGCATGTAGATTTTTCATGTCTTGAGATATCTTGCCCTGCCTTTTTAGAAGTCCACACCAGAACTGTGATTGATTTGAGGGTGCAGAGGATTGCAGGGTGATGAAAAATTACCTGAGGTTTGTGCTCAGCTCCAGAGTCTATGAGCAATAAAGTACTCATCATTATTCATAAAAGGTTGATAATCTGCATGCTATTTTTCAAGGCTTTAATTGCAGTTGGCGTTACAGACATATTGCTGGTGGCAGCCATCTTGCAGAAATGGGGTGTTTCTGGGGTTACCTGCAGTGTTAAAGCCTCATGGGGAAGAATTGTCAGCCAGTTTCCAGCAGGCTTGAAAAAAACAGTCTGTAGAAGCAAATTTCATCTTTTGCTTCTAGAGATACAGTTAAACTAAAGTGATAAATTTCAGCCAATCTTCTATTAGGACTAATTTCTGTGGTCCTGATGGCTGCCACTGATGTTCTGAGAGCTAAGTGGTTTCTGGGAGCATGAGCTTGCATCTGTGTGGGTCCACATATAAAATATATGGAAGTCACAACCTCCTATGGCTGGAGTCCTGCAACATGCAGAAGATCCTTACCTTATGTTATCAGGCCTTGTGAAGGGTTATTTTCCCAAAATGTCTCACTTCAACCAGTGCTATTTTCCTTGATGTCTTTCCCTTTGTCCATTTCCTTGTGAACACTGATTGTTCAACAGTTTACCCAGAGTAGTTTGTTGCTCTGAAAGTATATACTATAGTATATAAGGTCAGATATGCTGAGTTGGTTTGAATGTAGACCTCCCTTGTGTTGCTTTCGTGGCCCTGGGGCATTGTATAACCAAATGCAAAGTTAGTCATGATTTGTACTCTATCCTCTGCTAAGAGAAATGCTGCACAGACATGATGATTCACTTGGCTGGATCAGGCAAGTATGAGAGGCAAATGCAGAGTAATAGCTCCACATAAAAGGCCCTGTTGGCAGAGAGATGCAGTCCCTGCTGAATCTTTGGGGAAGAATGAATACTTCCAATAAACAAACAGGACAGAGTCTTTGAGGGTAGGCAGAGGAGGTAGGAAAGTGCTATCAGCTATAGTCATGTTCAATTAGTGGCTGTAAAAGTGACATCTGCTCTGCGTATGCATCTTAGGATCAGTACTGAGAGCACAGCTCATCTATTAACACATCTGACAAGCCACATTGTTTAACCCACTTTCTCAGCATCTTGCCCAGGAGAATAGGTCAGTCTGTTTACTGAGATATTTTGCAGCACATTTTCCACCACTGCTGAGAAAGCGGTCATATTTCAGACAGTGAGGCCCATTAACTTTTTTTTTTTTTGCAAACAGAAGCAATTCTCTGTGAATACACAGAGCACTGCCCGACACATTAACCATGGCCGGGCAGTTCACTCATTGGCCACTGTGGGATGGCACCTGCTCATGTAGTAACTGCTAATAGATAGAAAGGAGAGGCTAATTCATAAACAGATATTTGATCAAACAAGAAATCTCTTCTGTCCTTTAGATAGTCCACTGCCACATAAACAATTAAGATGGCTGCCTTGTACAGGAATCCTGAAGTTCTCATCCAGCTGGTATTATACATGAGCTTTCATGGAAAAGACACATTATTACTGCAGGATCTTTGTGTTTATCTTGATGAGAAATACAGACACTGCCTAAGCTGTATGGAAAGCTGTAATTGGGATTTCCAGTAGGTGGAAGGCTGAACTGAATGGTGATGTGATATGAAAACAATGGTAGAATGGAAACTTGCTGTGTCATGACAACAGTAGCAAAAGTATTTTAAGAGGGTGATCGCTGCTAATTGCCTTGAGCCCTTTTCTTGTATTTGGTATCCCTTACCCCTGTTCCAACCAGATCTTTCCTATTTTGGATCATACGTTCTGCAGGAAGGGGTTGGTGTCGTGCTATTTGGAAAGCACCATGCCTGCGACTGGGCAGCCAATACTGAGTAAATAACTCACGTGTTTTGGGATCCTGTAACAGTAGCTGCATGGAAAAATGGCAAGACTGCCTGGCTTGCGCTTCTGCGTGCCTGTGACTGAGAGAGCTTCTGTACACAACACGTGGCCCCTGGCTAATGTGACCATTGGTGACTATGCAGAATTGTGCACAGTGAGCTGTACAAACCCAGAACTGAACTGCTAGGAGACAAGCAAGTGCCTTATGTAAGGCAGATCCGAAAGGACTTTGTTCCTTCTGCAGCCACCTGAGACTACCTCCCACCTCACAAAGCTGGTGTGCCATGCTTCACTGTCCCCATTTTTAGGTCTTGCTACAACAGCACATCTTTCTGATGCAAGGCCTGCAGGTATCCCTGCTTTTTCCTCTGTATCAGGATCAGCCACTCCTTTCCATCACAAGGATTATAAACATACTGTTTCTTCCTCTTGATCATTACTGGACAGTGATCTCCCAGGGGCATCCTTTGTGCCCTGTTTCTCCTTCCTTCCATTCAGGAAACCACAACCCACCACCTGCACATCTTTTTTAATACCATTAAGATGAATGTAAGGTCTTATTAGATAAGCTAAAAATCTCCCAGCTCAATATACTTAACAGAATGGGCTGTGCCTGCAACCTTCTGTTTCCAATGTTGTCATTTTTTTCTACCTTCAGCAACATAATGATGCCAAAGCTAAACATATGAAGTGGGTCATTTTGCTACTGTCAACTTTAAAATTCAAAGGCAGGGGAAGACAGTACTTCCAATTCCAAACAAGTACTTGGTGCAGGCAGATACTTTGCCATACTGACCTGTAAGATGAGCTCGCCCCTAAGTAAAACCTTGCCTTCAAACTGCATTTTACACATGGGTTTCTTTTTTTTCTTTTTTTTTTTTTTTTTGAATTCAAAAGTAATTCTTGTCAATTTGAGAAACAAAGTGGTATACTCCCAAAATCACATGCTGCTTTAGTTTGGCATGTATATTAACAAGTTTCCTTTTATAGAGGTCTGGAAGGCTAGGAATGGAGTCCTGCAATGGAAAAGCTACGTCTCATTGCTTGATGTGCTTAAATTAATGCTGACTGCCCAGTGCCTAATGTTGGGAAGGATGGGTGAAGATCAGTGCTGTGTTTAGAGGGAAGCAGACCATCTGGTATGTTAGCTCTTCTGCATCTCCTGCTTCTTGAAGTACATAAAGAAAATTAATGTACAGTGTGCTATGTTCTTGGGACACATTTTGCTTCTGACACCTTGCCTGCAATTGCCCTAATCCTGACACCTTTAATCTCATTTTTAGTTACTTTGGAGAAGGCTTCTGATTTGTAGTGGTTATGGGTGCCCTGTAGTGGTTATGGGTACCTACAATAGGTACCATGCTGCTGACCCTTTTCCAGTTATGATCTGGCCACACGTGAGTTGAGTTGGTTTTCACTGATCTGCTACACAAGTACTGGCTGCTGGCCATTTGTTGCCAGCACACAGTATTAACACTGCAGTTACAGTATACTTTCCCAGAGCCCAGCTTTGATAGTTTCCCAGCCAATTAACTCAGGCTCACCTCTGCTCCTTTAGTCCTTGTACTCTGCTTTTCCTACCTCCTCCGTGAATGCCCTTCATTAACCATCATCAGAGATATCTGCAGATAAAAACAGTAGACTTCCAGCCACCTTGTACTTTCAGTCAATTTGGTATATTAATGCCAGTGCTTACAGGAGTCTTGTTGAAATTTTAGAAATTCTTCCTCTTCCCTCTGAACTTCATGATGCTTTACCCAAACTTACACAACTAAAGCAGTTTGACCTATGGCAGAATCTTTAAATAGAAACTTGACTGCGGTTTATTATTTTGTCTTATTCTCTGGGAAAAAAAAAAGGAAGTGTTTTCTGGCAATTCTCACACAATGAAGAACTTGCAGGATGAGACCAAAATTAATTACTATAAATAATGCAGTGGCTGTACACAGTGGTTTTACAAAAACAAGAAATCATCAGCAGATTAAGACACTGAGCTCATATAGAATTACTGCAGTCAGAGAATTCAGTTCATCAGAGACGTTTCTCATGCAGCACAACCATACACTTTCTGAAAATATAAATCACAACAAATGAACTGGGGAAGGCATGGCACTGACATACATACAATTACAGAATGGAAGAAATCTCTCTTGATTTTATTTGTTTGATTAAAAAAACTGAAAGGCTAAGATTTGTTTATCTCATTGCACGGGGACACAATAAGCTTCATCTGTCAGATCCTTATACTCGGGGCTGTTTCACATATATTGTTGTGGCACACAGACATTTCAGGCACCCTAGCGCTTCTTTTAAATACTAATTAGGGATCTACTTTGTTCTCAGGTAAGGTCAACATGCTATGAACTCAGTGATGATCTGACTTTAAAGGTAAATACCTTGTGGGGCAACCTGAAAAAAAAGTCTGTTCGCATCAACAGATGACTCAGAGTGGGTTGGGGGATGGGTATCGTAGTTTCTGGAGAGGTCTTGCAGTGTAAGTTTTAAAGTTTTGCTAGGTTCAAGTGACAGTGGTTAGTAGTTCAAAACATGGCTCAAGGCAGCAATTTCATTTCTCTGGATTTCGGCAGGAGAAAAATGTAATAGCTCACATAGTTGTACTCAGCTTGCAATGAAAAAGGAGCTCATGTGCTATAAATATATTTCAAATGCCAAGACAAATCAAATGCGTTCTCATAAACAGTCTTGTAGAGGTAGGTAATCTATTCTGTTAGTTATATATTATACCCTCCTGGCCTCACAGCTCATGAGATTATGCTTAGATAGTAGTTTAAAATGTGAACACCAAGAAGTTACATAGCACTTATTTACGGCTTAGCACATCTATTTTTATTATTTTTTTATTTTATTTTTTCATTTCTTTTATCTGTTTTTATAAAATTACAACTCACTCTTCTCTCTTAGCCCAAGAGCCATATTTTAAAGTAATTCCAGATGGAAGGATAACAGTAAAAACTCTGAAGGCAGCTAGGCACCTAGTATTGCATGGAAGCGTCCAGTGGGGGTTCCAAAACACCAGGTCTGTTTGATGCCTACATCCCATTACCTTTCAATGTGAATTAGCCCCAGATCCTGTGTAGGCATTTTTGGGAATCATATTTGATGCCTAACTACATCTTTAATTACCTAAATGCCTCTGCAAATTTGTATCCAGACTCTTAAATACTGTCTCAGAGCTAACTGAAAATGTTAGTGGGAATTTTGCCTAGGAAATTTTTTCAGTGTCAGACTTGGAATTAATCAGGTGCAAATTAGGAAAGGTTAGGTTCTAGATAAACCTTTCAAAAATTAATACCTAAACATAATCTGTGAGTGCTAAGTCACATGTAATCTTGCAATGCAACAAGACAAGCATATATTATTCATCTTTCCAGGATCTCAGCTGGCTTTGTTTTAAATAAAGGGCAATAGATCAGCATCAGTCTAAATCAACTGAGAATCTAGTGTCAGAATTTGTTTAGTTGGACCTAAGTTTTTGGCAAGATATAAATATAAATATACTCAAAAGAGATTTTTTTTTTTTACATTTTCATGTTGAGATTAAAATCTAAGTTGAACCCAAATTCTTTACCCACATCCAATTTGCAGCTAAGTGCTTTGGAAATTTATTTACTTTGTTGTTGTTGTTTATTGTTTCTTTGCTCTAAGTAGCCCTTGAAAACCTACACATTTCAAATGCAAACCAATAGAAATGTAATCTTGGTAGTCTAAGTGAGGAAAAAAGATCAGAGTTCTTCCTGTTTATCTTACTTCCTCCATAGCATCTATTTTTGTAGTTAATATCGGAAAGAAAAGCAAAACAAAAATCAATTCCAGAAGTAAATGAAGAAAGTGAGAAGAATGCTGCAATATGTTAAAGCAATAACAACCCCAGACCTTGTTTTTTTTTTTTTCTTTTTTTTTTTTTTTTCAAATACTTTGTCCATGTTGTAGTCTAGGCTGTTTCTACATCACTAATAAATATCAGGATCCCATGGAAAGAAATAAATAGAGAATAAATGAACAGGGCTGATAGTGGTTGTGGTGGTGATGACCTGTAAGTAAAACCAAGGAATAAACCCATGTTACCAGCCCCTAAAAGACCAGGGACAAAAACAAGCATCATGCAAGAAGGAAGGATGTGCCTTGGTTGAGTTTGCATGGTTGTAATAGGCAACAGGTAGTTACAGTGCTGCACAAGTTATGAAGTTATTTTTATACATCTTGTTTCATATTAAACTAACTTGTGAAACAATATACTTTTTTTTTTCTTTTTTTTTTTTTTTTTCTAACTATGAATCTAGCTGAGGTAGATTGAGTATTATTACATACTTAGTATTTTGAGTATGTGCAACTGAAATGACATGTAACTAGCTGGTTGCATTTATTAAGTACAGTCACAGGCAATCCTTCTTCCAGATGTAAATCTATATATTTAATTTCACAAACAAATAGCACTGACAATCAGCCAAGAACATCTAATCATACGTGCCTACAGGCTGGCACTTTGCCTGAATGGTTCTTCCCAATGCACCATTGAAACTGTATTATACTCTGGGAAGAACAACAGACCTTTGATAAGAGAATCTAAAGCATCATCAGGCCAGTTGCACTGCATATGCTGAACTCATGTCAAGGCAAAAGAGTATAGGCTTTCTTGAAAGACATGCTTTCAGTATTTCATTGGTCACTGCAGGAAAAATTTGTAATGCTTTAACTCTCCTTTGCATGGCATTGCTCTTGCAGAAACCCTATTCACGTGGGGTCTCAATGAAGCAGAGCCACACAATGGCATTTGATAGGAAAAAAAACCTTGGCAGGTTAAATAAAAACCACTTCTGCTTACTGGTCCAAAGCCAGAGGCATTTACCATGGGTAGGATTAAATCAGAGCTACCTGGAAGCTGATCTGTGAGAAATTTGATGAAGATCCTAAAAATCCAAGTTGGCCAGCAGCTGCTTGTCATGTTAGGAAGAGAATTTTGGCCATTATGGCATCAATTTAATAAAAATTAAGAAAGTATTTATTGCAATAATAGAATATGCAACTGGTTGTTACTTAACTAGTTATGCACTAAAATCATGATAGTTTTCACTTCCATTGTAGGTACATGTCTTTTATTTTTTCAATCCCTTCAGGCTTTCATAAGACCCACTACTCAATATTTAAATACCTAGTTTGTTTCAGCCAGTATTAATGCCCTTATTTATGATCTTATTTGCTAATAGAGTAGAACTTCCTGCATGTGCCACAATGGAGACAATCTTCTTTTTCTGTGTGAAATGAGCAACATTAATTCTGATCATTTTCTGAATTAGCAGAGCTTTTCACAGGAGCATTATTTTTAAGTGCTGTTACCGGAATTACTCAGGAGAGCTTAGAGGTTTAAATTAGTGATGTTTAAATTAATTAAAGAGAACAGTCTGTGAATTTTCCTATCCAAGTTAAGATTCAAGATCTTGTTTGTGGTTTTGTTGTTGGTGGTGTTTTGTTTTTTTTTGTTGGTGGTGGTGGTGGTGGATTTTATTTTTTTTTTGCTTTTTTGGTTTGTTTGTTTTGTTTTGGTATATGTTTCCAGCAACAGCAAATTTGAAGAAAATCTGATTTAAATGTTGTCTGCCACACAGGAGTTTGCATTAACATTTCAATTAAAAATTACATGCAGGCAATTGCTCATTTATCCTTACGTCCCATATACCTTAGCCTTAAGTAACTCAGAATAGACTAGCTGAAATCAGTGGCACTGCAGTAACTTGTATGGGTAACATCGTAGCCCAGACATATTTGGTAGTGATAAAAGGCAATGGGAAGTTTGGACACCCGCCTTCTTTTTTGAGTGCTGCCCTCATTGTGCTGTACCTCCGTGGGACAGAGCAGTAGAAGATGCACTTCATGGAGAAAATGCATGAGTGATAAGTCATTTAACTAACATGAGTTAATTCAGCTTCCACTGACTTCAACTGGATGTACTAAATGCAAGAATGTGAAGTACTGCCTCTATTTTGAAACATTCATTGATTTACCTAAAGTTGTCTGGTGTGTCTGGATCCAACAGAAATCAGCATTGTTTCAGTCTCCAGTAGATGGAAGGCTTCTGGCATGGCTGTGGACAAAGGCTTAGAGTACCCATTGCAGTGCTGTCAGTGCATAACAACCACAGTACTAGCTTTCTGAACATCTTCTCTGTTAAGAAAAAACTCTGGTTCTGGAGAGGATACTTATATAGTCGCCACAGAGGCCAGGATCTGAGAGTAGGCATAATCCCACTGAGCTGTGTTAGCCCTGCTCTTTCCTTTGTGGCTGGCCATAGCCCAGCCTTGGTTCAGTGCAGCTGTGCTCTGCTTCAGAGCTAAACTCAAGATATCCCCAGGCTACAGTGTGGCCTTGCCATCTTGGGCCAGTGCTGGCCAGGCAGCAAGACGCATACAGATTCTTCTCCAAAGAATGCTGGGGTATGGGCTGAGCTATCTCAGAGGGAGTTTAAGCCATGGGTGCTACACAGGGAAGCCTTTAGCTCAAACACTCCTTAAAGACTCCTGTGGACCGGAGCCAGGCTTATCCAAATTCCTGCCTGGACATCATGGCAGACAGCTACTGATTTGTAGGAAAAACAAAAGCTGAGCTTAAAATACACCTCAGATAAGTTGCCCCTGAACTGATCAAGAGCTTATTGCCAGTCAGATGCCATGCCAGTCCGTAGTAGTGGTTACATTACTGGACAAGCATGAGATCAAATAGACTTCTAGTCAGGAGCTGCTGAGGAGGGATATGACTACAGATGAACTATGGATAACAAGGTATTAGTTACAGAATTTTAGGGAAATATTTCCAGACATGATCTCATAAAATTAGGCTCTGAAATTTGCATATAGCTGAAGTAGCCTTCTGAAGAGAATCATCCCTCAGTGTAGGTCAAGTCAGCTGGAGCTGACATTTATTTAAACAGCATTAATTGCTATAATTGCTAATTGCTATACCTTCTGTCTCTCTCTTCCTCCCTCCTTCTCTGTCTCTAATAAACAAACCCTTTGAAAGAAACAGAGGAGTTGAAAATTGTACTTTAGGGAAACTTGGATTGATAGAGGCTACTCACTAAAACTCATTTAAAAGAGATCCCAAAGGCTTTTCGTAGTGAAACCAATTACAAGCTCTTCCTGAGGAAAGGTGCTGGACCCCTGGGATGGATGTTTATGTATTTATACATAAATACAGTGTGTTTTCCATTCATAAGAAACTATTCCTCCTTAAGACATTGCTTTTTTCTTGCTGACTTACATCTTTATTAATGATAAACCCTTAGAAAATAATATATGAATGTAGAATATATTTGGATATATTTGTATGGTGAACTAGAAATGGAGTGATCCTATTTTATGCAATCCAATCCCACTGCTTTTCTGCAAAGCTATTAGGTTTCTGATTGTGACAGTTTTAATGGTAAGATTCTGTCAGTTTGCAAGTTCAGGTTTCCTGCTCTCCTCTGATGAGAAAATCAGAATGAAAAGCTTGAAAATCAGAAAATCAGAAAGAATGAAAATCAGAAATAAAGCTTGCTTTATACAAAAAATTATTTGTACTTGCCAAAAATACCCCCCTACAGATGCTCTTACTCCTTTGAAATTTCTTTCAGGGGCTTTGGCACCTCTCATGAATAGGGAAAGCAATTTTAACATACATCTCCACCTTTAATTCAGCACATCAGTTTTAGTGACAATCATTACAATTGAGTTGGCATGTCTATGAACCTGAGAGGCGTTGTCAGAAAGCGGAGAAGAGAGCACACAAGCTGAAGTCGGAGCATTTGTTCCTTGACAGTTCAAGCACGGTGGCAGCCAGATAGGGCTGAAAAAAAATGAGAAGACACTATAGTTCCTCCTCGCTGATCTGAAGCCTGCAAACAGATACCAATTCAGACATAAATACTTGGAGCAGCCTGGTTTCCTGGGAGGTTGTTGTAACAGTGAGGCATACAGAGCCCTTCTCTGAAGGTTTGTGTTTCATGACCCCATTTTGATGACTGATCGTTTCTAACATTCATTTTCTGCAAAGATTCTCTCTCAGAGAACCCATTTATATTACGAATAAGTGTTATTGGGGGGTTCATACTGTAAGTTATCTCTTTATTCTTACAGCTGGCAAAAAAATGAAGTGTAATGCTTGATCTGCCATTGAATTGTTACGTTTTACATATATCAAGCAAGTTAAAACCTATCTGATATGCTCACTTTTTCAGGTTATTAATGTATTTTACTTCATCTCTGTGTTTTTTTCTTATTATATCTGAAAATATGCTCAATGTTTTACAAAACTAGTCCAGGATTAGCATCAGCCCATAAATTCTGACAGTCCTGAAAGGTTGAGTGTTAAGGGCTTTTCCCCATCAATCATTGTTTCTGTAATAGCTTTAGGAAAAACAAGAAGCTCATGATAATTAGGACAGTCATGAAAAAAAACAAATCCTCACAAATCAGTCATGCACAGTTAAGACAGAACATTTAATTCTGAGATTTGAGTATATGTTATAAAATATGTTGTTTAAATAATTAATTTTCCCTCAGCCTGCCTCTTTTAATATGAAACATTTCATGCAATAAGTTACTAAACATACAGAACTGAGCTGGCAGCCACCAATGTTAGGGAGAATTATACCTCCCTTCATATAACAGCCTAGAACACTATCAGGCATCTTGTCTCATATCAGGGTTAACAATTTCACAATAACGTCACCATTGGAAAATGCTGATCTTGAAATCTCAGTATTGGAAGCCCTGCAATTCCCACCTCCCACTTTTTTGTTTTTGTTAGAAATGCAAAGTTGTTGAATTTAAATGTTTTAAATATGCAAGCTGTAATGTTTTTGTATGCAACCATTATAGTAGTATAGCACTTTTTTCTTCTCTGCTATAGATGTAAAATGGGTGTTCAGGGCTCGTCATTTTATCTAGCTAGTATCCCAGTATCTGTTCTATTTGTGGTGCTATTTATAAGTAGCAATAGGGTCTTACAAAACCCTATCTCAAACAAATTTTCATGGAGAAAGAATAAGAAAAGATGACTATGAACCTCCTGCATCTGCCCAATTCAGCCAGAACATGTATTTGACCTGTCTGGGAAGATGCATATTAAATAAAACGATGACCCAGCCAAAAACAGAGAGTTTTTTTCTCTGTCACGAGTACTGAGGATGCTTGTTGTTAGCCCACAGGCTTCTGGTTGGTTGGATTTTGTAAGTTCATTCCCTCCCATATCTGGGTTGTTAATGCAGGTAGTAGCACATGGAGATCAATTGCCTGGACACTGGGCACCTTGCTGCACAGGTGCCTACATGCCAGCAAATCTCTGTGGCACAGGTCTCCTGCCAGGTGATTCAGTTTGTACCAGTGAGGACAGAGAAAAGAGTCTACTAAATAGCAACTGGTCTTCCTTCTGCTGTCTTCATTCTTTCTGCTCACCTCGCGTGGCTGTTAGTTACATTTATGTTTTCAAAATACATCTCTAGATGTCTGGGAGCCAAAAACAACTCAAAGCATCTATCCCAACATTAGTAAAAAAGTATCTGTGGGGTGGGCGTAGAAGTAAGGAACCCATAAACGTACATCTTGCAGCCCCCCCAACTGTGATGGGGAAAATGAGGGCACAGCAGCATGCCTTAAACATTAACAAACCCAGTCTCTTGGCTGAGATCAAGACCTAAACCTACCATGGCGGATTTCATCCAGCACCTCCCTTTACAAAGAGGTACTATAGCACTGACTTCCTGCTGGTCTCCACAGGGGCATTAGGACATGGATGCGAAGGGCATTTCTAAGATCCCAAACAATTTAGGGCATACTGGGTTAAAGCTGACCAATTTCATCCCACTAGGAAGCTTACCAGAAAAGAAAAACTTGTTTTGTGTGTATTTGTATAATGTGTTTCCAATTGCTGTTCCATGTTCAAAAGGGGCTAGGCATTGCTCCAACTACACTGGCAGCCTCTGGCCCTGATGGCAATGGGCGGCACTAATGATTATTAATAAACGGCTATTCTAATTGCTCTAACATTAAGAAAAAGAATCTATTTGAACTTCAAATCTATACACAGTCTGCTTCTTAATACCTACTCTTATGACTGGAAGATGATTATCTAGTATTCACAGGGATTATATTTAATGTTCATTTACTCCCAGACTGGTAACATAATCATAATAAAAACAGATTTATTGGTTTGTTTCTTCTTCTAGCCCAATTAGGTAAAGCACAGAATTTTATTAGGATATTGAGGACACTGAAGCAGACGCTGAATAATAATGGCTAATCTCTGTTCATTGTGAGATATCCCAGAACAACTGAACATGATGGCCAAGCTCTGCTATCATACCGGACAGCAGGAAAATTAAGGATCTCTTCCAAGCACCTCCTCTGCATTACAGACTCACATACATGTTCTAGTTAGTCCTTTTCTATCATACGATAGAGAGGAAGGGGGAAATTCCTCTATCATATGGTGGGGTGGGACCCCTGCAGAGGAGAAGACCCTATCTGGACTATCCCAACACATGTTCTAATAGGGCCAAAAAAAGACTGAGGCTGCAACTGGTAGTTCCAAGTGTTGATTCACTTGTGTTGATTGTATTGAAACGTAGGGTATGCACTTTTAGGGGTATCCATCAAACAAGGTTAATAATTAACAAAGTGTCTACAGATAGCACAACACATTGTATGTTAACTAAGGGGAATCTCTGTCCCTTTAGGATAAATAGTAAATAGTCAAAATGCAACAATCCTTGTTAAATTGTGGTACACTCACAATCCTTCAGCAGCCCTTTTGGGCTTCATGTAATGTGAGACATTACAGCACTATGTATTGTTTCTCAGGTCATACACTTATCCCAGGCAAGTGAATCACAGATCTGGTGTTTCTGAAATATTCCATCTTCTGTCCAACAGGGTTTTTCTTGTCCCACAACCTCCTGGTTTCCCATTTCCAAGAAATTGGAATGAATATAGTTTGAGGGAAAAAACATAACTAGAATCAGTGCCTGTAAAAAAAAAAAAAAAAAAAAAAAAAGTCTCATGAATGCCACCACTTATCTTACAAGAAGTAGTACAATATGGCAACTACAGTGTTGTATTTTAAAGAGAGTTACACATGGTAGTCTTTATTTTTTTTTCCTTCCTTGCTGCTTCTTGGAGTGTGTTAGACAACTCCAAAAATAGGTATGAGTGTAATTGCCAGGCATTTATAAAGGAGCCTGTATGTGAATGCCAAAGAGATTTGAAGCTCAGATTTTTGAAAAAGTTTAGCTGGAGGAGCTTCTTTTCCTTCATCCCACATGTTGTCTGCAGGGATATGAGGAGAAAGCATTTGTCCATGCATGCTGCAATACAGCCACACCAGCAATCTGTGGCAAAGGTTATAGAAACAGAATCACAGAATTGTTTGTGTTGGAAGGGACCTAAAAGATCACCTCGTTCCAACCCCTCTGTCATGGTCAGGGACACCTTGCACTTGCACAGGTTGCTCAACACCCCATCCAACCTGGTCTTGAAAACCTCCAGGGGGCATCCATAACTCCTCTGGGTAACCTGTGCCTCAACACTCTTACAGTGAAGAATTTATTCTGAATACCTAATCTAAATCTACTCTCTTTCAGTTTAAAGCCATTATCCCTTGTCCTGTCACTACATGCCCTCGTAAAAAGTCCTTCCCCGGCTTTCTTGCAGGCCCCCTTTAGGTACTAGAAGGCTCCCTGGAGCCTTCTCTTCTGCAGGCTGAACAACCCCAACTCCCTCAGCCTGTCTTCATAGGAGAGGTGTTCCAGCTCCTGATCGTCCTTCTTTCTCAATTCTGAAAATGTAGGAATTACTGCCACAGGGAAAAAAAAAAAAAAAAAAAAGACAAAACCCATGTAAGATGTGTTTCCAATAAAATGTATGAAGTATATAATCTTTTCTAGGTATACATTGCAACAGTTTTCAAACTCCTCTCTCTTGAAATCATTTTAGCCATAATAAGTACATTAGAAGTACTTTGTTGGTCTGTAATGACCAAAAAATGTTTAGTTTGCTACTTATTAGAAAGAATTACATCTTTCTTAATCAATAACAATTACATGTACTTAGGTGTGTAAACTGCTTTCTTTGACACACGTCAAAATACAAAGGATGACAGCATGCAGTTCATCATTACACCTCACCATGTCAGATGGCTCACATTGTGGTAATTCCATTATCAGCAGATACATAAAACCAAATTCGATGCAATTACAATTGTTTACTGTACTATCTTTGAACATTATTTTTACCCTTTAGGATGCCAGCCAATACTGTAATACAGTTTTTGCTTAATTTGGCAAGGCAATTACCTCTAATTAGGAACTCTCATCTTTTCTTTCTGTAGTTAGTTTTCAAAGGAAAAAATGTTTTGTGCAATTTGAATACACTTTGCAAAATCTGAAAACTTCCACATGCATTTTTGCTTGTCTTTAAGCCTGGCAACTGTTGAGATATTGAATTTTATTAAATTGTCCAAACAAACCATTACTCTTGTACTGGTGGTGTTGTGTGCCAAATAGTAGCCCGGAGCAGAGCTACTTGGCTCTGTTAAAGCCCTGAACTAATAGGTTCATAATGAAAGCAACAATTCAAACTAAACTGTAAGAAGCATGGAAGTGCCTGTGCAGCTCTCACAGAAACGAATATGTTGTTTCGTTACAGTTCTGTGGTAAGAGGCCACATTTTTATTCACCCTTGAAAACACACACAAGATTGGCACACAAGGAGAATTCTCACCACATTTAGGAAGTGTTCATGAATATAAAGGACAGGGGCAAAAGGAATAGGATGAAAATCTCTCCTTGACATTAGGGTGAGGAAGAGATCAAGGTATCACTTCAGTACTGTCTTGAAGGCTTAAACGAAAGAAAATTGCACAGGTTTGTGCCAGCCTTCTGCATTACTGTGGATGCTACTCCAAAATGTAATTCTGTATTGCATGCCCAACAGGAAACAGTCGTATGCTGCTTCAAAAATCTGCTTCTTTGTAGGTCAGGTACAGATACATGTCTTGCCTTAGTGATGACTAATAAGACTTCAGGTTCAGGTTGTTTTTTTTTTTTCTTTTAGTACACAGTTCCAGATTTCCAGATGAATTAAAATATTAATTTATGCCCTGTTTTTACAGAATCATATTATTCCTAAGATCATGACCTTCTGAACACATATGTTTACAGTGATTTTATCATCTTGATAACCTGATTTCAACCACTCAGCTCCCTCAAATTCATTTTTATGTTTAATTTCATAATGCCTCTGTATGATCTAGAGAATAGTAATATTTTTCCTAGAATAGAAAATTGAAGTACAGCTGACTGTCCAAGTTCCCTTGCCTGCTCTCCTTGACTTTTGAAATTGATCTGTCCTCCATTTTAGACAAATAATGATATTTCAGAAATGTCTCATTAATATAATCAATGATGTAATTGATATTTTTTCTCTCAACACTGTAGCATCCATATGTAAGATCTGTTGTTACTGTGCTCATGCTGAGTTACTGTAAGCACAAACAATGCATCATCAATGGGCAATAATTTTGCCAGATCAAGGCTGCGACTTTGCCCTCTGAGGGCTGTCTGTAAGCAGATAATACTGTTGAACTAGACAGAAGGATTTACAATGAACCTCTTTTTAATTATCATGCGTAACTCTAAGGAGCTTTTCAAAATGGTCCCTCTTTGGTAATTTTAATATGTTTCTAAAAGATTTTAAGTGATGTAAGTCCAGAGGTAGAATAATATGTATTGCTATATTTAAATGCTAGTGTAAAACCCCAGCTGCACAGCTTTGTCTGTATTCATATTTTATTAATCAGTCCATTTTAATGTCCTCACTTTTCTCTCTCTTTCATTCTGCTCAGCTGCTTTCCAGAGACTATTTTAAAATTAATTCTGATGATTTTAGGCATTTCTGATACAACTATCATCACAATACTGAACCAGTACTGGCAGCATTATTATTTGGAGACCTTGTCTCATTGTTTCCTCCAAGCTGACAAGTCAGGCCAAATCCTTGGTTTAATTTTGTTTACTTATTTATAATAATAAAATTAATTTAAATGAATACATCACAGGATAATTGGCTTCCTTAAGATATAATAAAATAAAGGGGGTGTGAGCTCCAGCTGTTTCCAGAGAGAGAGATGACATTTGTACCTCTAGCAATAAACCCTGCAACTAGACAAACCACGAACCCATGATGTGTTTGCTCTGGTCTGTTGGTCATCTGGGGCAATTACTCCCCTGCGATCAGTGGTCAGTTCTGACTAACAGGTTCGGATACTCCACTAGGTCTGGAAGTGTTCTTGGCAGACCACTGATTTTAAGTGGGTCTAATGCTCATTCAGGTTAAACACTTTCTGGTTGACAGCCATAAGTACCTGTCAGCACAACAGTTAACAAGACCTCTAGCCATAATTTGTGCACTCAGCTAGTTAAGAGCAAAGAGTCTGATTTCATTGACAGATGGAAGAAAGGAGGCAATTACACTTCAAATACTTCTGCTTACTTGATCCTCTTTCTTCTTGTTCTTCTTGTTCTTCTTTGCCTTCTTCACCTTCTTCTTCATCTTTGTCTTCATCTTCTTTGTCTTCTTTGTCTTCTTCAGCTTTTGCAATTTACTTAAGATCAGTGCCTTGTAACAGATATTCCCTTACTGGGCTTTTCTGGGGAAAGTCATACTTGACTCCTTTCCTAAAAGCATGGTGACAGAGTTCACACTTCTCATTTTCCCAGGACCTCTGTTTCTTTTGTGGTGCTGCTCTATCCAGATTGCACTAGCAAACCTTAATTCAACAGGGGGCTCCCATTAAACTTTCTTCCGTGGAATTTTTCTAAATTAGAGGATGTTGAAGAATATTTATGAGAACCACAGACTACATAAAATCTGTCAGCTTTTTCTCAGAGCTTAGTTTTCAAGTGGGAAAAAAAATGCATGTCTTCTTAGGTTTTCAGTCTTTGTTTTCCCTAATATCCGCCACTGAAGAACAGTAATACCAAGAAATGTCTGATAGCTGATATCTGACATATGTGAAAAGAAGGAAATCGCCACACAGAGGATATGTATGGTACTATCAGGTCACCTTCCCCATCACACCTGTTACTGCACCATAACGTATATATTTCCATTCTCTTATTACTTGATTTTGAATAAATGCAAGACAATTTCATGGAAGATGAAAGCACATTTTTTTACCAAACTGCCGGGTGTGGGGGGCGGGAAGTGATCTTATAGTAACAGAAGCTTTTATATAGCACTTTTCATTTGGTGAGCAAGAATTACTTTAAAAGTAAATTGCATATACCTTCCTATTTTATCTAGATGGAAACTATGTGACTGAGCATGAGGGATCATTTAACTTACATATTTTGTTCTACTAGTTTGTCCACTAAAGTGTCAGTCAGCAAAAGACACACACTTAACTTTAAATCCTTTAAAAGGCTCAACTGAAGTCAATGGCAGTACTCTTGGTGTGTAATATTGAGGAGATGTGAAAATATCTGCAGGATCAGGATTTTAGGTTGACAGCTTCTCTGGGACACAGCATACTTCTCTTTCTATTAATGTAAAATATCATAAGATAAAATATGCATGTTCAGTAAATACACACAGTATCGCAATGAATTTGGCTAACAGTTTTCTACATAACATTAATAGGCATAATTAAAAGAATCAACCTGAAACATCAAGTTGATTATTTTGAAAGACTTAATATAACATATCCTGGGCAGCATGAGAGCTTCCAGAACAATCAGGTTTTTGCAGCACTCTTACATAAACATAACTTTCTTACATAAGGTGTGAAATATCTTCACTGCCCCCTGAACAGTGTCTCACATGTCAAGTCTAGAAAGAGAATACCTTACAGGCTATTGTTAGATGTTGCTGGATTACTTTCTTAAAATCTCTTTTCTTCTGTTTCAGGAACATAATAAATCCACCACACTTTCTCATTTGTTGCCCAGATGCCCTACAAATTGAGTCAGGGATAGTGCTAGTTGCTTCTTACATGTCCTATCGTAAACAATGATGGGGCATCATTTATGCTAACTTTTTTTTTCCATCTAGCTATTAAAAAATGACATACAGAATTATGCAACAGAGGATTAGCTTGGGAAACCTCATTTACAGTCTGTACATATACTGAAGGAGATGAACCCATTTCTTAAATACATCCGTATTTTAAGAGAAACCTGTGATAAATCTAAACAAAGAACAGTATCTTGATGAGCTGAGGCTATAATGTGTCCTTGCCTCTTACCCTCCAGCAACAAAAGGCATCCATGTTCTTGTGATGATGAGCATTATATGAAGCTATTCTTATTGTATTGTTCCAGGCTGCCAGGTGTAAATATTTTGGTGATCTATAACACCATCATTTATTCATTTTGTTTATGGATAATTTGAAGTGTCACACTCTTAATTACAATTATTTGTGATTAATACAACGTTCTCATTTTATAAGTATATTATTAAGAAATAATAAGTCATGGAGATGTGCGTATGTACTGGCATGATAAATGTAAATGTGCTTTCTATCCTGTTTCACTAGTCTGAGCTGTTTTTCTTTCAGTTCTTTCTCTGACTGTCTGGATAAGAGGTTTAAAACAAGTTATCACTAGCTGTATTAGTACATACAGGAACAGTTAATTTATATTTATTCAGTTACATTTTGTGGCTTTTTTGTTTTGTTTTGTTTTTAATTTTGGCAGGAGTTGCTTTTTGTTTTTAAATTCTTTGTAGATCTGGCTGTCCCCGACCAGTTGTACTAGAGTCTGTTTGGCATTGTGACTCACGGTGTGAACACCTGCTTCCTGGTATTCCTGGGGGCATTGGAAAAGTCATGGCTGTTACTGTGTTATAAGCAGCTTCATATTTCCTCACAATTTAAGGCCAAGAAAGATCATCAGATTGTCTAGACTGATGTCCTTTGTGCCAGTGGCTATTAAATGTTGTATATGTACCTCAAGGTTGAGACAGCTACTTTCATTAGGCCACTGTATTTTAGTCCTTGAGAAACCAAACTGCTTTGTGTCTAAAGCAGTATCTGAGACCCCTGCAATATTTGAGAACTGATTTGGCCTTACATGCCCAGACAATCACAGAGACAATCCACTCAAAAATCCACCATGCTTGCCAATGTGAGCTAGAAAAATCTCTACTGCTCTTGGGCTTGCTTAAATTCAGACCCAAGCATCGGATGTCTAAAATAATTTTCTGCATTGGTTTACTCTCTTCCTGGATACAGCAAAATGAATAATCCATGCTTCAATGGAAGGTAAAAACTTCTGCTGCAGAATGTATCAGGACAAATATCCTCTGGGAGGAGTCAGGAAGGGATTCTTCCTCACCTCTATAGGCAGCCAGCCGGGGCCCTCGAGTAAGGAATTTGATTATACTCATTATCTTAATGCCAACCTGCAAATGTCTGAGTGGGCAGGGTGTAATTCAAGCCATCTTGTTTCAACCATAATGGACAAAGTTGCACGGATGCATCATTCTAATGGATGTCAGGCTCAGGGGATTACCAGGAGATCTAGCCTGATGTGACCCTTTCCCTCCCTGTTTGAAGCTGCTCTGGCCATTAGAAGATCTCCTAGAAACCAAAGTAAAACCCATATTTAAGAAAGACAACCAGTTTTTAGGACAATATCAAGCAATGGTTAAGTGCACCACCTCCCTTCGTAAACTCTTGGAGTTTAATTACCTTTACTGCTAGGAAATTGCATCTGATTTCAGGGTTGATTACATCTAACCTTAAACTTCCAGTCACTGGATTTAGTTGTACTTCCGTCAGCAAGACTGAAACAGCTCGCTGCTGTTATCTTTTCCATGTATCCTCTCAACCTTTTCTTGAGTAAGTGAAATATGTCCAGCTCTTTAAGCCTGCCATCTCAAGATGTGTGCTTGACTTGCAAACTATTTGGATTTTCTCCAATATTTTCTCATCTTCTTTAAAGTGCAAGCACCAGAACTGTTCTTGATATATTGGAAACATGCAAGGACTGTGCTGAGCCCTTCTCACAGCATTGCACTGAGATCTCATGTTAGGGGTGATTATTCAGGGTAATCGCTTTTTTTGTCATTCCCCAAATCTCTGCTTTCTGAGACAGCGCCCATTCGTACAAGCTTTTGGTTCCCAGAGGTATTAATTTGCATTTGACTGCATTAAAATGAATCTAGTGTGCAGCTTGTTGGACAGTGATCATTTAGCCAAATCAAATCACTGCAGAAGTAATATATCTTCTTTATTTACTGTGCTAAAATACACTGTGTCATATGCAAGCCTTAAAAGCAAAGATTTTATCTCACAGCCTGGACTGCTGAAAACAATACAAAAATGTATCAGACTGTTTCTGACTCTGCCGAGAAAGCTCCCTACATTGAATGAAATCACCCCATTAAAAGACTACATTTTGAAATTTGTCAGTGAGATACTTCTTAATCCTCGTAATGTGTGACCTGTTAATTCCATGTAATGCAGGACTAGAAATCAAAATGTCATGTGGTATTAAGTCAACTGCCTTGCAAAAATCCAAGTCTGCCCTATCAATACAGCTGCTTTTTCTCATGCAGACCTGCAATCTTTTGTATAGATCTTCTAAATAATCAAAACCTCCACAACTATGTCTGACAAGATCTAACTTCTACCAACCCATTTTGACTAGCATTAAACATATGTACTACCCATTTCTTTTTCTAATAGTGTCCTAGAAATGCATACTATTTTGTGAGCAACCCAAACCACCAATTTCAAGCAATGAGCAATTTCTGCTCATAGCAGAAAATTGGACTTCACCACTTATATTTTTCTCTAAATCAGAGCTAGATGGAATTCGAACTGAACTAGCAGAGCTTTTTTACAACTGCTGTTTCTCTTTCAGAGCTAATGAAATATTGACAATATAAGGATTTTCTGTTATTTGAAACAGGGAAAGGGGAGTATATGCACAACTAGCAAGATGTTTCAAATTCGCAGAACTTGACAAATACAGGAAAACAGAAGCTACTGGTACTTCTTGAAAAGATTGTTTCAGGCCCAATCCTCAAATCCATGTAAGAGTACCAGTGCTTAGAAAATAAGATGGACTCTGGAATGATGCACATTTCTAGGACAGGTATTAAGGAAGATTAAACGATGCAAAGGATTTGTGCTGGCCATCTGCAAGGAATACTTTTCTCCATTCTTAATCTTCTTGGGGCAAAACCTCAACATGTATAAATGCAGTGGTGGTGCCTGTGGGCTGAGAGGAGTAAGGAGATTGTTGGCATCACTGACCTAGAGAGACAGCAGAAGCAGATAGCCAATTGAAGAATATGGCTATAGTGTGAACACTAGAGTCAGTGTTGCTTTCAGTATTCCCAGAACACAACATTTCACGCTTTTTGCTGCTGTTATGGCTCAGTGCAGACTGCTGCTTTTGGCCCTGCCTGTGTGCTCCCTTTGAGCATGGAGTAATCCCAAGAATGTGCTGCTGATATATGTCTTTGCACTGTCCTCTACAAAAATTCACACTCTGGCCCATGAACAGAATAAATACCCCCTCTAAACTCCTAACCACATGCTGATAGAGGTAAGACAGTTGTGAGATTTAGTTCTTGGAACTATCTACAGCTAGAATATGGATTTCATACATTGTTGGTTATGAAAAGAATTAATCCTCTAATTAAAGGAATATTAGTTAGTGGATAAGGAGAAGGTCATTCTATTTATCTCAGCACTGGAAGAAGCAGTGTTCTTAGCTGATTGTTGCACAAGGTCATGTATTTCTGGGAAACTTAAAGGACTGATATTTAGCCACTGAAATATTTCATGAATGTTTCTAAATTTTTAAGGATGCAATCCCACATAGTCTTATTTGTATGAGTAAGTCTTAATCACAAAGAGTCTTGATGAATTATATTGGTTTATTTGCATCAGAAAAAAAATCTTATATGATGTTTGGTTGTGCTGGGTCCTTATATATTTATAAACACTGGTCAAAATTATTTTATAAGGAAAAATTAAGAACCATATGGTATCACCTATTATTTTATGCTCCTTAATTTTCATATCAATGTGTAGAAGTCATCAAGTGTTAGCAGTTCCTTTCTTACCCGAGAGCAGTCAAGTGACCTTCTCCTTCTCCATTAGACTTATATTCCCTCCTAACAGAGGATTAATCCATTCACTTTTACTTATCGCGTAAAATGGATGTGTGAGCCAATAAGATAATGAGCAAATCTGCTACTGGGTCTGTTCATGGAGCATATTCTCAAGAGTTAAGAAGTTTCTTGCACCTAGAATAATAACACATTCTTCCTACTGTACACGCAGCCAAGTGAGGGGGAGCATGACATTCGCTATATTTCAGTTCTTAAAAATCTCTGACATCTTTAACCGTAAGTAGCTGTGCATCCCTTCACAGTAATTTTCTCAAGAAAAATGACGTTCTGCTCCTTTACTAAGGTATCCTAAACACCCATTAATTTCAACTGAAGTTATAGATGCTCAGCTGCTCTCAGGAACGGGTCAGGAATACAAACTGGCAAACCAGCTACTCATGTGCAGCTAGCCATAAAACCTTTTTTTGTTTATGAGCTGCAATTTCAACAACAAAAAATAAATATTTCTGTCCTTTGTGAGGTTCTTTTTTTTTTTTTTTTTTCTTTCCTTAACACAAGCAATCACATGTAAGTCAATAATAGGCTGAATAATATCATGGCTAATGTAAAGTCATGCAAGCTAAGATCTGCCTTCCCTTATATTGTTATGATATTTAACTATATAAATGGTTCTGCAAAATACAACTAGAGAGTCAATTTTAAAGGGAAATAACCACATGGAAGACACAACTTTTTTATCTAATCAAACCCTTCCTTCCTTCCTTCCTTCCTTCCTTCCTTCCTTCCTTCCTTCCTTCCTTCCTTCCTTCCTTCCTTCCTTCCTTCCTTCCTTCCTTCCTTCCTTCCTTCCTTCCTTCCTTCCTTCCTT
>NC_048894.1:41170932-41304160 GCF_011077185.1 Oxyura jamaicensis
GGGGGAAGGGGGGGAGAAGGGGCGGGGAGGCTGCGGGGAGGGGGCTGCCACCCCCTGCTCGGAGCCTCGCGGCCCCGATCCCAAAAAGCGGAGTAAAAGGCGCACCCCTCTCCGTGCCCGCCTTGCCGGGAGGGCGCCGTTTGCTCTGCCCTGGGGTTTTTCCACTTTGACACCTACCGGGACCAGTTGCTGCCGAGCAGGCGGCGGTGGTGGTGATGGGGAGGAGAGGGCAGCTCCCTCTGAACGCGAGCAACAAATGGCAGCCGGGCTGCAGGGGCAGCGGCGGCGCTCGCTGAGCCCAGGTGAGCCGCACCGCTCGGCCCCGCAGCCCGGGGAGGCACCGGGGGGCAGCTGCAGCCCCCCCGGGTACAGCCCTGCGGCCACCGGTTGAGGTCCCGCGGGGGCGGGGGGCTCCGCAGGGGGTGGGAGCCCCCAGTAGGGCACGGCCGCGACCCTAAAGCCGGCGTGGAAATGCCCCGGTGCTTGCGGTGGGTATTTGGGGTGGGTGTGCGAGGGGGCTGGGAACGGCAGGCTCTTCCCTCGCCTTCATGGCAATGCGCACGGACAGGATTTCCCCTCCCCAGAAATTTGGAAAATGTCTCAGATGTGCCAGCGGGATTTTTTCTTTTCTTCTCGGCTTCTTCCTTTAAAAATTGTTAAGATTTTTAGAGCGCGCGTTAGGAAATGGCAAAGCCGTTCAGTCTGCAGGTTATCACCCGGTCTTTCTGAATGTCCCTAGAGAGCAGAAATGGTGTGACAGCGAAATGAAAAGAGCCAAATAACTTGAAAAGCGTGGATAAACCAACTACTTGCAGAGTCAGAATGAAAACCGGGCAAACAACGTTTACTGCTTGCTTCAAAGAAGTGAGCCCAGAGGTATTTACATATCTATGAAAATGACAAAATAAGCTAATGCTTTTGAAGCTACTGTAATTATTTAAAAAATAATAACCATGAGAAAACGTTGCAGATTTGTCAAGGGAAGGAAGATGAGTACCTTTAGAGGATAACCTTTTCTGAATGCTGAAAAATAACTGGGAACAACTTCTTGTGGTCATCTGTCTACCAATCTGTACATTGGAATTGCAAGGTGTGTGTCACGCCCCTCCGTGAGCAGTAACTTGAGGCTTTCATACAGAAAACCACAGTGTTCATATGGCTTGTGTTTTAGTATTCTTCTCAGTAAATTAAAAGGACAGGCACACAATGGGTTTCTAGTTTGATTTAGATGGAAAGAACAAAGTAATTAAGCTGTAGAATAAACTCATTTGCAAAATCTATGCTACGTTCAGAGTCTGATTGTCTAGTTTAGTTTCTGTATCTTGCTTGGAATTAACGATACCAGTGTGATTGCTTAGCTGATTCCGCAGCCCTGATTTGTGCGAGTTGCCATGGGTTTCTATGGGATTACTCCTACAGGTAATCCTCTGATGACTCAAGCCAGCAGGACTGGGCCCGTTGTCAGATAGTTCCAGCATAGGTTCCGTGTGGCGACGTGCCTGTTGGTACTGATGGGAGGGCTTTGGCTCCAGTAGAAGAGCCTGGGGTTAAGTCCAGATCTTTCACATTTATTCAGCTATTGCTGGTTGGGTCACAGCCCTGATCTCGCTTTCCCTGAGATCTGCTGTGAAAGCGGTGCTGACTTTGGTCTGAGAAAGGCGATCTCCTGTGGATTTTCCATTGACCTGTGGTGAGTTGAAGCTGCTCAGCATCTTGGAGGTCAGGGCCTGAGTGTATGAGAAGAAGGATCGTAGCTGCTGCTGTCAAGAATCAGTGTGTTTTGGCTCAAAGGAGAAATCAAAATCAAAATACAAATATCATTTAATAGGCATATGTGTTTGTACTCTGGATCCAATCCAGAGTACTAGTAAATCATGTGCTAGTAAAGTACGTGAGAGCTTTGCTACAGATAAAAACAATAGCAAGATGTTTGAGGATACATCTGTGGTTTGTCTCTGCCACGTGCTTTACAGGGTCTTTATTTAAAATCTTTTAGAAGATGGGAATCTTCTCCTGCTCATGCTGAAGCCACATTAGAACCTGGTAACTACAGAGCAAACACATCATAAAGCAACTCAGGAAATAATCTCCAATCATTTGAATTGAAACTTATGAAATTAGCCTTATTTATAGTGCAAACTTGGGTGTCTAATCACAGAGAAAATGTATTTTTCTGTTACAGAGTCACCTTTAGATGTTCACTTAAGTAATAAGGCACCTCAAAGTCTAGCTTTTAAGGAATTTCCTGTTTCTTCGCTAGCAATATCTATAGGAGTAACACAAGGAGTTATTTCACTGGCAGGAAGGTGTCAAACCCTTTAAGGAAATGAATAATTTAAGAAGCAGGAAAATGTGCAGAAATATGTGTTGTTACCGTTCCAGTTAATTAAAAGGTGGACTAAGGAAGCAGCTTTTCCTCAGCGTAGAATATTGTATCTGTGATCACTTACAGGATTTAAATGTAAGTACGGTCCTTGTTGTCATCTGCATGTGTGGTCTTTGGATCAGTCCTGGTTTGAGAATGCGGATTAATTTAGTGTTATGTGGCTAGCAACAATCTATGGTTTTGCTTCATCCAGTACATTTTTTTAGTATAGGTAGAGAAAAATCTTACAAAGCTATGAAATTCAGAAACTTATAATGCTAAAGAGAACCTTATTTTAAAAGGATGATGTTTTGAGCCAAGAATAAATTATTGGAGTTCATGGAACACATAGCATTTACCTTGGCTTGTTTGACCAACTCTTTTTAAATATTAGCTTATTTACTAAAAGAAACCTCCTGCAAGTGGAGACTTGGTTGAATACTTCAGTGCTGGTAAGAATCAAAAGTTAATGCATCTACAGAAACTCCAAGCAGTAAGAATATAAGAATTTCTCAGCACACTCAGTAAGTATTTTTAAATGGATTACTCTCTGAAGTACATGCATGAACAAGGGTGCCCTCTACTCTTAAATCCAATGTGGTGTAGGTGAGATAGCGTTAAATTCAGAGGTCTTCTCATCTGGAGAATTTAATCTCTGCTTCTAGTTTTAATCCAGCACCTTTCCTAAGAGGTTTCTGTGCTGCCTCTGTCCTGGTGCAGTTTGTTAGTCTGGATGCACAACGGAGAGCTGCGGGCATCCGAGGGAAAAAGCAGCGTGGTGTGATAGCAGTTTTACTCACTGCTTCATTTGAGTTCATGCCCTAGATAAACAGTTGCCAACCCCACAGTGGAGAAGGTTCTTGTTACTTCACAAAGATTAAAGATGTATCCTCCTGCTTCACCAAGATTTCTGTGGTTACTGGTGTCCCTGTGTCCGTACTTTCCACTGGTGGCTGCTGTTGTTTATCCCTACAGATGAGGCTGCATTTGTAGCCTGCACAGGCATGTTTTGCAGAGACCTAGGTTGAACTTTGAAGAACACAACACTTACTGCTACTGAAAAAGAAAACAGCTTATTTTCCCTCTCTCCTGGGTGTTTAAATGTTCTGTTCTTCAGCAAGCAGGTTCGTTTTTAATATTAGCTTCTTTCCACACTAACTCCAACGCCGGACATGGGGAAAGACTTGTACTGTGAGGATTGGCACAGCTCCTGAGTCCTGCCTTCTATCAGCAAGGAAAAGGCAATTCTAGCTTAATTATTATTTCTCTCTGGACAGTGTGAACTTTTATAAGGATGAAAACAAGAATGTGTGACTTTAGCCTTTCCGAAGGATGAAGTGGTTGGTGGGGTTGCAGCACAGCCCTTTGGCTCAGCTCCCTGCTGTGCCAGGGGCTTGCCCAGGGACTTTGGAAAAGATGCTGTGGCCAGGCAGATTCAGATGGCTTCAGCCTTGCCGAGGGAATCGACTTAGCTTTTTGTGTCTCAGCTCCACAGATAGAGAGGAGATAAAAATGCCTCTTGAGTAAATGGTGCTGGTAAAAGGCCTTTTTCAGAGACACATTCAACTGGGTAATTGGAATTTACTTGAACAGAAATGAAAATTAGCACTACAGTTCTTGATACACTTGATTGTGGTTTACCTCTGCTTTTCAGGGTCTGTTCAACTACCTCATGTGTGTTTAAAATACATTTCATCCAGTTAATAACATTAATAAAAGTTTCATAAAGCTGCTTACTTACCCTTTGAAAAGAAGAAGAAAGTTGATCTCAGCCTGCTAAATAGTACTATGAAGGTACAATAACATGAGAAAGTGAAAGGTGATAGAAGTGACTGATAGCACATAAATGGGTTGCTGCTCCAGCCTGGAAGCAGCAAAGCAAATGGAGACTGTTTAATTATTTAAGGAACAATAAATGAAAAGTCTGGTTATACAGTAAAAGGAGAGACAAACAATAAACAGAAAGTTGAGAGAGGGAAACAGTGTGTAAGGAAAGTAGAAGGTAGACGGGCAGAGATCAAAGGGACAGGGGATGGGCTTACATTTTCTATAGAGCTTTTGGTTTGGAAAATATTGTCTGTATAAATCTGTGCATTGCAGCACTTACAGAGCAGCCTGTCTTCTACTCAAATTGTGGGAGTCTGACACAGCATGTTCTTTGCCTTGGGGTCGCTCCATGTTCCTGTTTCTTCCTTCGGTTGTACAACCACGGTGAATTGGGAGAGTGTTTTTACAGATGTGTGCCTTGGTGATAGACTGTCCTAAGAAGAGGTATACTTTGTGGATGCTGTTAGTTTTAATGGCGTTATCATTTTCTCTTCTGTCAAAGTTGCAGTGAAAGTTACTTTTCTCTCCTTCCTCCAGCAAATAATACCTTTGAGTTTAAAGGCAGACTTTTTTTTTTTTTTTTTTTTTTTTTTTCTTCCCAGTTTACAAAAATTCGGTTACCTACTTTTGCAACTATACTAGCTAAGGTTGTTTTGTATGTAAACGTTGTGGCTATTCAGCATTTCATTAGAGAGCTTGAATGACTGCTTTATAGGTTTGTACTGGGAGTTAATAGGACACATGAAAAGCAAAAACATATTTATTTTCTTGTTTTGTTTTTGCTTTTGTTTTTTCACTCATCTAGATTAAAAATGTGTATTGCTTGGATAGAATTTGCTTCCATATGTACTTCATATGAAGTATTTTTTAATACTTTAAAAATATACAAATCTATGTGCATGTGAATAATATGCAGCCTTTGCAAATGGTGAAGCCTTTGGGCATTCAAATGAATCAATGCTGTTTGCTATTGCAAAAAACATCATAATTAAAAATAAACAGAAGCACTGGGTGTACAATTTTCAGTTTGTGCAAGTACTCTTCTTCCCTAAAGAACAAAATATATAACATATATTGAGATTTGTTTTAGGCAAGTACTTCTTATTAGAAGAGGAACTGCAACAAAAATCTACCCTGAAGTTGCTTGCTAGATTGTATGTAGTTAATGAAGTAATGGTGGTTATATCTTTCATTGATGAAACTTTGGCTTATGAACATTAAAAACAACCAAAAAATATAACCTGTAAGTGTTTACATTCTTGACTTTTTGCCTATTTTTATTCCATGTTGGACAATGAAAATTTATTCCATGTAGAATTCCATTTGAATTGTATTTTAATTCTTCACATAACAGTATATATGCATTTTTTGATACACTGTTACCTTCAAAAAAAAAATAATAATTCATACACATCTAAACACAGATTGTGTAATACATTTTTAGTCTGAAGTTTTTATTTTGAAATGTGTATGTGCTCCTATATTTTGCTCTGTCCAGGAAAAAATGGTATTTGTCAAGAAGAAAAAATTTGAATAGATATTTACAAATTTAGGAGTTCAAAAGGAGGGAAAATAGTCAAAGGCAGGAGGCTGATCACAGGACCAGGAACCACTAATTTACAAGGCTTGGTCTTTTAGCAGGTGTGGCTAGGGTTTGGTCGTTTGTTGTTTTTTGTTTTATTTTTTCCCTAGATGTGCTGTAATTGGTCTTTAAAATTTATCTTGATTCTCTGTATTGTTAAACATAATTTATCATTATTAGTGTCAAAAAGAGAATGACCCTTAGTTCTTTTTTTCTGAAGTGAACAGAGTACAGCTGCCATTGCAACCCTCAAATAGTCCGAGCTTCTAAACATCCTTTTTGCCCTTGTTTCCAGCTTTGTTGACACAAAGTCATTAAGATGAAAATTGGTGATTTTTGAACAGTCTATTTTTAACAATAGGATATTACTCTTCATGAATATGTGTCATTCCTAATCTGTGGAAGCACTGAAAGGGAAGGCATGTGTAAGAGAAAAACTTCTTTTAAGTACTCATTTTTGGATTTTGCTGTTCTCTGGGTGTACCTAGTCCTGTTTTGCAGATAAAAGTATAGATCTTCACTCTGTTGCTGCAAGAATATCTCACCCTTGTTAACGCAGAGAAATTCCATACTGTTTCAAATGACATTACACAAAGGGGTATGAATGGGAAATTGTTCTTTTCTACAACCTTCTAACTAAGAATGAAACAACTCTGGAAATACCGTTTCACAGTAAATCCCAGAACTTCAGTTGTCACCTCTCAAAGGCTGCCAATTTCTTAAGCACACCATTTCAAATTGAGTAAGGACATCTCACGTTTGATTTGAAAGCAGCACAGGGATGAAAGCATACAACCAGTGGACAATCTGGTTGCACAAAGTGCACCTGTAAGTGCATATTGAGGCTGCTAAACTGAGATGTCATGTTTGTGCAGACCAGATCTCTAATCCCGTTTTTGTTCTTAAGGAGACTTGCCATTGAAAAGGTTAATTATTTCTGGAGATTGTATCAGTCATTCATTGTTTTCAGAATCTTTCACAGTTTTTGCCCTTTGACAGAAGACATTGTGTATGTATTCTGCTCATCATTTTCATCAATTACATGGTATGCTTATTGGCAGCTCTCGTGCATAAATACTTATTTTGCTAGAGGAAGAGATGACAGGATTTAGATATGTAAGAAACCTCAGTCTTTGGCTCAGAAAAAAAATCTTGATGGATACAAATGGTATTTCAATAACTTTCGATCCAAAAACTTTTCTTGCAAAGCGACACGACTGTTCTTCTTGCCAGTCACGGCAGGTGCTCCATCTGTACAAATACTGCCTAATTTGAACCAGTCAAGCGTAACATTTTTTTTTTTTTTTTTTCCCACTATCTGCTACATTTTCAACAAATTTTCTCAGTTCTTTGAACAAGTGTGAGGCAGCAGTGTGGAACAAAATGGACAGAGGCCAAGCAATTCCCTTAATTATAGCAGGGTGGTTTTTTTTTTTTAACACATTGAACAACAACAGTCAACTGTGCGGTGTCAGTAGCATTGCAACTTCCCGTGGTGGTGAACAACAAAAAAAAATGCTTGCATGAATCTGTTAAAAATTGAATCCATGCTGTTGGATCGTCTAATATTTTCTCAGCCCTTCTCATTGTCATGCTGCATGAAGAGCTATGGACGTATCAGCTGTGAGCTGCTCTTTTGATCTGGTTTGTGCAGCAGTAGCTGACATACCCTCTTGCCTGCTGTCTTTGTTGCCTGAGAACGGCTCTTTCTCGTAGACTAGTAATTTGTTATTTGCTGTTACACCTTTGCTGCTGTTTTCAGTTCACAAATGTGGATTTATTTTATTTACAGACAAAAAGTTGTTGTGCTTGGTGCCTTTCTTGATATTAAATCAGACTGCAGATTAGATCCAATAAAAGCTTTTTGGCATAAATTTCAGTATGAGTTTGTGTAAAAAAATATCATTCAATTTTTGACTTCCAGTACAGCTGTGTCACTGCACACAAGCATACTTTGACGGACTCTGTGTCTTCTCCAGAGCAGAATGTAGCCTTCCTGGAGAGAAATTCTCTCCATGCACTGTCATCTTCATGTGCTTTTGTCTTAATGTTTTCACTGCAACATGCACAACTTGTGAAACAATGCTTTGATGATAAGTAAATTGCTTCAAGAAGTTTATGGGTGTTTGAGTTAGCTGGGGAATCATTAGAAAAAAAAATGAGGTAAATGAGGATGCTGCAGGTGGCACGGCTCCTTTATTTTCTCTCCTGTAGAGATGCAGAGTGGGTAAGCTGTGGCCTTCCATAGGTTCCCTGAAAGAATCTTGCTGACTGCAGTTGTTGTGTCCTGGTTGTTTGGTGTTTTAATAGAGCAATTTTAATCATGTGTTCTAAAATCGCTAATTTTAAATTCTGGTTCTAAAAGCGCTGGATTGCAGCTTTTGAATCCTGTGTAGTCACTTGGGCTTTTGCAAACGGAGATTAAAATACTCTAAGGCTTGCAGAATAGTGCTTTCTACCCGCTCTGTGCAGCATCAGTCATTAACTTCATTAGTGCAAAGCAATTGGGAACAAGGGGCCGACTCTGTGACCCTGTGTTCTTCCATTCACTTGGCTACTGTACCAAGTACCCATCCCAGCTTCTTTTGCGTCTGCTGTTTCCTCACTTAAATATATACGATTAGTACCCTTCTCCTAAAAATATATAAAATGCGTGGTTTAAAATGCTGATGAATTTAATAAATGTCTATTTTGTAGTAGAAGTAGCATATTTGTAAATGTAGATGTGATGTGTGTGTATGCAGGAGCTATTGGAGCTCTACAAGCATGCAGTCTCAGCCCTTCTGACCCTGCTGTTTCTTCATTTTGGAGCACACAGTTGCAGGTAAAGGGCTCTGACGAGGTAACTTTTTAGTCACTTAAACATCATGGCTGACAGAGGGAAATTTAACTTCTAAGGAACAGGTATTAGGAAAGTGCACTTCAATATTCCTGTCTAGGGAAAAAAAAAAATAAGCATTTTAATTACAGATACTGAGCATGTTGGGGTCAATTGGTGCGAGTAAATGGAGGCTGACAGCAGAAGGTGTGCCATAGTGAAAATAAGAGATTAGTGAGGGGTGGGCTTCTTATGCCTACTCTTTTCTTCACTGTTTTAACCCATACACCTCGCTGTTTGTGGTGTTTCCTAGAGGCACTTATGGATAGTAGACTTGCTCCTGGAAATTGTTCCATTTCGGCCTGAGAAATTAGCTGTAAACTTTGTCCCTCCTCCAATATAACTTAGACTAGATGTTTTTATTTGACAACTTAATAATTGTACCTAAGCTGCCTTTGAAAATACTTTGTACTTGGATTTTATTAGTCTTGAATATATTACTTTCTCAAGAGATTTTTATAGTTCTTACTAAATAAAGAATGAACCTGGAAAAAAAGGAAATTAGAAATAAGTTCTCTGTGTTTTCACTTCCAAAACAAAATCTATATAATAACACGTAAACTTTATTATCTGTTCATCATCTTCACACCAGAATGGGGAAAAAAAAGCTCCTTGTGTAAACCCACTGAAACCTGTTTCCTGTGCCATAGCCTTTGCTTTTTCAGATTAGAGAGGAACACTGTATTCCTCAAATACGATAAGAAGAAAATTACTATTCTATTACTTACTATTACTACAGATGTGATAACAAGCAAAGAAAATGGGGCTGAAAGTCAGGTAATGGGCTGCCCTGCAGCAGCAGTGATGCTGGAGGCTTAATTTCAGCATGGTAAGGGTAAATGGGTGATGAGCCCTGCTGTCACAAGGGTGGGATGCACCTATGAGCATGCCTGAACACCGCTTTGGGGAACAGCTCTTTCCTCCAGGGACTTTGCTTGACATTACAAAGTTCACCTTGGGTCCTTACACTGTGCTGTAGTTCCTCTTGCTGGTGAAAGCCTTCACTTTTTAAATTAGGTGTTTGACCTCTACTGAAGTGTGGGTTCCTCTGAAGGCGAAAATCCATTTTTCTGCCCATCCAGAAACAAAACAAAACAAAACAAAAAAGACAACACCATCACCAGAAAAATAGCCCAAACCAACCAAACATAAAAGCCAGCCTCTGTTAGCAATAATTGTCCAGAGGCAATGGGGTCAGTATTCCTTGGATTGGGCTTGCATTTGTCAGCTATAGGGGCGACCTGAGAGGGCAGTGCTGTCTATGAAGAGCTTAGAGGGATGTACCAGATCAAATACCTGTGTAAGAAGACATGGCTGAAGAAAAGGAGGGCAGAAATATCAGGGCATGCTGAAACATTTTATGTAAGATTTGTAAATCTCTGTCAAGAGGTAAAAGATAAAACTTCCTGCTAATGGTAAAGCATTTCCTTATTAAGCCTAGAGTTATTTCTTGGCAGGCCTGTTGGAGGTGTATTCTTTGTCCCAGGGAAAACTGGCATTTTGGGTGTGCACAGGGCATGGTGATTAATCAGGGCTGACACATAGACACTGGTACAAGGGGCAAGCTGCGGAGCCCCTAATCCCAGGAAAGCTTCTCAGACGGGAGCTCTGTCTCTCTGTGAAAGGCTCAGAGCCACGGGCTTCCCTGAGAAGTTAGCATCTTAAAAATCAAGTTAAAGGCTGAACTTTTCTATAAATGAGGAGGTTTTTTATTGGCTATGTGACTGGTCCAAAGTACAAAGGGAATCATGACCTGTTGTAAGTACCTGCTGCTGCCAAACTACACTTGCTGTGCACTACAATACTTCCATTGAGTTTTTAACACGAGTATTGGCAGTGTGAGTTGAAGATGTTTTGTTTGCTGTGGCTTGCACAAGGTTCTGATTCACGGCTCCAGGAGATCTCCTCTAAAACCTTACCGAGAAAAGTGCTCAATTCTTTTCCCTTAGTGGCATGGTTTTGGGGAGGGTGCTTCTGTGAGCTTTCACTGATCTCAGTAGTGAGGGAGTCCCCTGTGATAGTTGTGCAATGAAGTTCTGAAATCTGTAACTTGCCAGGTGTTTCTTCCCCCTGCCCCGACCTTGTAAATCTTTGTTCCAATTTTTCTCTGGACCAAAGTAATGTTTAAAGAACAAAGTCCATCAGAGATGTTGGCACAATCAAGAAAAATAGTTCTGGAAGATGCGAGTCAGCTTAGGAGGTCTGAAATGGGAGGTGTGTGTCTTTCCTTTCTCAAGGGAAAAAGACCATTGTGAACCAGAAGTTAAGGTATTCTCAAGTGGTACTTTAGAAAAGTCTTCAGAAGGCTTAAACAAAAGCAGCACCTCTGTGTTTCCCAATGAAGGATGAAGAAATGTTTTATTGTAGTATAGCAATGTAGTGAGTTAATCAAAAGTAAACTTTGTGTAATTTTCCTTGCAAATATTTGGACACTTATGAGAGTGTTTACAGTCCCTAACCTTTTTACTATTTTATTTTGATCTTTCTCTCTTCACTTTTCATTACTGCTGCTTTTTTAAAGCTATGTTTTCCCCTGTCTAAAAGGTGTCACCTTCAGAGGGTTTTTTTTTATGGGGAAGAGGAGGCACAGAAAAGTCTGTAGGTTCAAATCCAAGACCGGGTTTGTTCGGAGGTGTTCCCATTAGTCATTAGATTGTTATTTGTTTTGGAAACATCAGTATTGCTTTTCTTGCTTGAGAATCACTTGCATTTAGAGATCTGAGGTAAACCTGCATAAATCTGAGCTTGTGGAAGTCGCTTTGATTAAGGTGGGTGTAAACCATAGCAGATGTAAGTGCAGATATAATGTGCATGCTGTCTCAGTTTGTGACAGTTGTATGCAAAATCATAATGAAAGCACCTTAGGAATGGATAATAATCATACTGATTTGGACACACCATATATCCAAACGGGAAGTGAAGTATTGTTTCTAACTTGCAATATAAAAATATTTGAAATAACTATTTCTGGTCTTCAGTATTATCTATTGAATTCATATCTACCCTTGTCATCTGACAGGCTGCTAAAACAAGATTCTGTTTAAAATGATAAAAGTGACAGCTGTAAAATGCATTTTATTCCTGCCGAGCCCTGTGATGTAGTTAGTTTGGGGAGATTGGGATCTTGCTTCACTTGTTCAAGGACAGTCCTTTGGAAAGGATTTGCGGAATTTGTAATTGTGCCCATAAATCCTCCCTCCCCTCTGCATGTATGGTAAATTTTCTGCTGCAACCCTACTGTTCTGTGTTCCAGGAGGAGCAATGCTCTCTTATTTATCGCTTGTTCCCTCTTTTTTTGAAACCCCAGTGGTTGTGTCCTGCTTGTGGTGAATCCCTCTGCCACTGCAACAGATCTTCCCCTTTTCTGCAATGTTTTTATGTAGAATTGCTTCTGTGCTCTGTCAGCAGCTCACCCCTTGCAGTTAGGAGTGACTAGAAGAAATCATATGTGCAGGGACCCAAACTCTACCCTTAGCTACTCTTGGAAAACCTGTGGCATTACACAGTGGGCTTGGAAAGACTTAAATAAATAAATAAATGAATCTCATGAGATCCGCTGCGCTGAAAGTCTCTCTGTAAATGTTAGACAGGGCTGCTGTTTTTGTGCTAGTACATTTTATTTTAAAGCTGTACCCGATCTGCAGTCGATGGAACTGTTTCATAACATTGAAACAGAGGGACAAATTTGGTGTATGAGATGTGCTATGCTGTCAGTGGAGCTTGCTACTAAAACTGCCTTAGCTAAGCACAACAGCAGTGTCTGCACTGTGAGACAGACGTGCTCCATTGACTTCTGCTTCCTGGCAGTGCTTGAACTGCTGGCCACAGTGTGACCTCCCTCCTTCTTGGCCTGATGTCTTTTGGGAAGGGGCCAGGCCCATCTCCTGGCTGGGGCGGGTGGTGACAGTGCCTGGAGTCCCAACCCCATCTTCTGGTGCGTAATGGCCCTGCAGCACAGCAAGTCTGAGGCAGAAGTCCTCCCCAGGACAAGAAAACTGGGCTTAGGGTTGACCCCACTCCTGGCACCATGCAGTACAGAGCAAACATGGGGCTGAAGAATTTTAAGAGAAGATGCTCACAGCCCCTTGGTCTCCAGGCAGAGGGGTGAAGGTCTAGGGTCTGGCCAGCGGTGGTGTGGCTGACCACCATGCCGTTTGTGACTGCAAGACAGCATATGTGGAGGTGTGTTTATGTATGGAAAGCTCCTTATGACCTATAGGTATCGTGTTTAGTACAGAACAATAAGAGATAATATGCAGCCTATAGAGAGATACTATGCTGATCACTGTAGCCACACTCATTTGAACAGGTAGCGTCTTTGACTCTTACATTATGCGAGTGTAGAAGATACTGTACTTCATACAGCTGGCACACGAATAACCAAAGAGCTTGTATAGATGTCTAATTCTCCTTAAAACAAACCAACCAACTAACCAAACAACCAAAAGTGTTACAGTAATAGACCTCATCATACATTCAAAGAACCCAGCCTTGAGCCATTTACTTTTCTTCTTGGTTTTTCCATGTTGTGATCCTGTTGATACAAGGCAAATTATAAAAACTGAAGTAAAGATGTAATGAGATGTGTTATACATAATTCCAGTACCATCATCAGATATTTTTATCTACTTCTGGTTTTTATAAAAAAAAAATCAGAAAGAAGACTTTTATTTTTCCAGACTAAATGGATTGTAGTACATTAATTTTTGCCACTGCTTAATGCGGAAAGGGAGTAGAAAATAATTGAAATTAGATGTGAATTGTTTATGTGTCCAATTAGCTGTTGTGAATGGAGGGGAGAGGAAGTTAAAAGCTGCTAATTGCTATGGTTTTTATTGTACTGACTACATGGCCTGCAGCTAGAACTGTAGGCTCTGGAGGGTAGCCTCATGCCATGTAATATAAGGGCACTTCTGAGAGGGAAGAGCAAATATCTGCCAAAACACTCTCTCCTGGGCTGTGAGGTTATACCTTGATGTTTTGTCATGTTACTGGAGAAGAATAGTGTTTTTCCTTCAAGGACATCTAAAGATGTTTTATTTATGTTTTATTTTGGTATATCTAAGTAGAAAAAAAAATAGAAGAAAAAAAAACAGAAGTTATGATTCTGTGGTACAGAATCTTCATGTTTTTAATTCCGTTTCCTATATTCAAGGGATTTCCTAGCAAGAATAGAAACCTCTGCAATAACAACTCCTATTTATGTTAATCTTCTGCAATCAGCATGCAGTCTGAAATAATTACAATGAAAACACCCTCTGTTCCAAATGCTCACAACTTGCATTTATTTCAGGCTTTTTTGCATCAGAATTCTGAAAACATAATCCCTGATTCTGCTCTGCTTCATCACCTTTACATGAAGTTATCCAACAGTACATTTTCTGAGCTTCATTAACAATGGTCATGCCATAATAAATAACATAATTTGGGAAGTTTTAAATTAAATAAGTTAAAAAAATCAAAGCATAATAAATTTAATTAGGTATTTTTTTCCCATAATAAATTGCCACACAAGGTATGTAATGAGGTAGACCAAAGAATAATCTATAATCTGAGGCTTTTAGCCTTTGTAGCTTTACTAGCCTAAGCCACAAAATGATTTTTTTTAAAATTTTTTTTTTAATCTTTGTGAAAAATCATGCATCAAACATACCTTGTGCCAAGTTAGCAGACAAACAGCAGTTATTAACAAAGACGTGACTAAGAGTGTGTTTGACTCTATGAAGACATCTTCCAGTCTTCCCTATTTCTTTTAGAGCTGTTTGCCCAAGTCAGGGCCAATTTCTCCAGCCTGCTGGCAGCCTTTAGCTCCATTCATTTGTTCTGTGCTGGGCAGAATTGGGGGTATTTTTGGTAGAATTTGCTAATGTGTGTGGTATAAAGAGCACATTCAACACCAAGTCTCCATGCCAGTACCGTGTGCATTTAGCTGGCTTGCTTGCACAGGCACATGGGAAGGAAAAGCACAATCAACTTCAGCCCACATATACAGTACTATGGAGTTAATCCACAGGTGCACTCAGCAGATACCAGCACTTGCTTTTGCTTTCACCTTTTCCCTGCATCCAGAACTCGTAAGATTGCTATATGGTACCCTGCCTCCTAACCTCTTAGATGACACAGCCAGGTCGCTTTCACCCAGGATAAGTTCTCTGCCTAAAGGACTGGATCCAAAAAGATTTTCCTTTATATGCAGGGTATGCAGATTCATGACAGTGAAAGGGGTTTTGATTTTTGATGATGAGATCATGATTGGGGTTGAGCAAAAAACAGTGACAGAGAACATGGAAAGGGAATCTTTAAAATTATGAATATCATAGAATCATTCAGGTTGGAGAAGACTTCTGAGATCATCTATTCCTAGTTAACAGAGTACTAAAGTTGACCACTAAACCATGCAAAGTTCTAAATTTACGTGTTTCTTGAAGAGCTCCAGTGATGGTGACTCAACCACTTCCCAGGGCAACCTGTTCCAATGCTGCACAACCCTTTCAGTAAAGAAATTTCTCCTAATATCCACCCTAAAATATTTTGTTTATTTGTTTTTGTTTTGTTTTGTTTTGTTTTGTTTTGTTTTGTTTTTCACAGACATCTCTGAATGGTCAAAGGAAGCAGTGCAAAGGGAGTATGTTGGTACATTACCTTCACTGTTTGGATTTGATGATGTATAGAGCCAGAATAATGTTTTGTAATTGTCTTTCACAAGTGCAAATGGCTGTGTATAGAAGGCTATGAAAAATAATGGCCAGTATTTATATTTCTGGGATGCTTCCTTTTCTTTTGATATTTTAATTGAGAGCTGATGTAGAGAGGCAAGATTGATGTCAGCAAAATCAGGCTACTCTTTGGGGTGGGTTTCCTGTGTTTTGGAGTCTCCTCCTGTTATTCTATGCTCTATCAAACTCTGAAACCAGGGAATGTGACTTTTGGATACTCTATGGGGAAAAAAAAGAAAAAAGAAAAAAAACAACAACAACAAACAGGTCATTTGATTTGTGTGTACATTTAATTAGCAGATGCAAGGGAGCAAAAGATGTGTGATGAGGCAGATAAGGGAAAGACAGAGCTGCCAGGTCAGATTGTGACAGCACTGCCTGTGGTGCCACTGAAAGTGCTGTGTCTGTCCCAACCTAGTCAGCTGTCACCTCATCTTAGGTCACTGCAAGGGTAGCTCAGTCCTATGGGATGCAGAAAAAATGGAGAAAAAAAGGTCTGTTGCATTTTAATGGTGCCTTGGGCACTAATTCTGCTTTCTGCTAGATACACGTAATATTTAACCAAGTGAGGTCTGTTGTGAAGGTGAAATGGCAACTTGTCTGAGCTGGTGTATTACTCATGAATCCTTGAGCAGGTGGATCTCTTATACAAACTATATACTTAATTGTCCCCCAGAAGACTTTATGCAGCATTTCAATATACACAGATATCCCATCTCCCTCTTTTTACATCGAAAGAGTAACTGCTGTAAATTTAGAGAAGGCACGAAGACATAAAGTTTATATAGCAGAAGCACACCTGTTTTACAGAAAGTGCCAAATTTAGGTTTTATGCATCTACCTGAGCAGTTGCCAGACAGGACTCCTAGAATTGGAGAGTCTTGTACAGGATCACTGCTGTCATCCTTCTTAAAATTTTAGATAATTTGTAGCAGGCATGATGGTGACAATGAGGCAGGATGCAGTGATCCAGAAAGCACAACCAGGGTAATAGTAACTGAAACGTAAGGGTTGGGGAAACACCAATGCACAGAAAAAGAGAGAAAAAATAGTCAAGAAAAGAGGGGAAAAGTACGTGTTGGCTGAGTAAAGCAGCTCTCAGTAAAAGTGACTTGCTGGGGTGAGAACATGCTAAGAGCAACAAGAGGCTCCAGCAGACCTCTCCCTATGAGATTTTAGGATCTCATATATGAAGGTCCTTGGGGCGAGTGGGAAGAAACTCTCGCTCTGCAAGTGATACAAATTAGATGGCTGAGGCGGAGAATTACTTTAATTGTATCTGGAAAAGAAGATATTAGAAATTAGTCCTGATGACAGGAATGTGTCAAATTAATACATTATGTATTTTTGGAATTATACAATGTGTCATAAGCCAATTTTGTTCCAGGGGAAGTGTGACATCTTTTCCCTTTGTGTGTGTTTCCAAAAAGACTGAAAAGCAAGGAAAATATAAAACAAAATGCGAAGTTGTCAAATGGAGGAGCATGCAAAGAATGGAATTGACTGTGCCATTTAAACTGTATAAATCACTGGTAATGTACCCTATCTCTCAGACCCTTCCAGTAGCTCTATGCGTTTAGACTACTAGATTTGTTTTCCATTTTTGGTCTGTTCCAGGGCAATAGATTTTACCTCAACATGTAAAGCCAATCATATCCTTTTACATAGCAGTGACTTCCCAGAGAACAGGAGCATAAATCTGCACTGTTGCCATGAGGTACATGCTGTGCCTCGCAGAGGATCTGTTTTTTAACTCCCAAGGATGTGTGCAAGAGGATTTTGCTGGGCTGCTGAAAATATTTGAGCTACATTTTTACATATCGAAATTTTGTTTCCTCCGCTTCCAGAATATGAATAGTTTAGAAAGGAAATACAGAGCTAACATTTGCAATCTGAAATGTTCTTTCTTTACAGAAAAATATTGTTACTGTAATCCTGTTGGGGAAGAGGAGCTATCCTTTGCAAGACAGTTGGTATAGGTATGAAAATGATCAAAGGGCTGACAATTAATAATTATCATTCACTGCTGCTGCTTTGCTTCCAGTATAGTGAACATATTTTTTGGCATGGAATTAAATCCAAGTCTCTCCAGGGGCTATTGGTATTTTGCTAATGCTAAATTAAAGTGTGCCATGTGCTGTGTGCTGGGGGTGGTCAGTAGTGGCTGGACAAAATTTAATTGTGTTTGTGGCAAGGGTGCTCTAGATTGCTGAGTGGTAGGTGTGATACAGCCGCAATCTGATGGGAAAACAACCTTTAAGAACCCCTTGTCTTTTCATGAACAGGAGGGAGACGTCGCCTAGCTGCTTTCCATCCTGCCCTCCGGTGAGGTAGTCCAGCTCCTGCAGTGGGCCTCCTGCATGGCCACTTTTTGTTCCTTCAGTTCATCACCTACCCTTTGTTTTTAACTCTTACAGGCCACAAATACTTAAAATTAGGAACAAGTGAATTAGAAGCCATGAAGCAGAGATGGAAGCTGAGCTACCTTAAAAAGTAGTAGGTAAAAAAAAGAAGGTCCAGATTGGAGAGGAATGGAACTAGTCTTTATGTCCTTCAAAATTACCTTCTTGTTAATTTGTCAAAGCATTAGTTTGGAGGTATCAGTACAAAAATGTAGTACTGTATCACAGAATCACAGAATAGTCTAGGTTGGAAGAGACCTCCAAGATCACCGAGTCCAACTTCTGACCTAACGCTAACAAATCTTCCACTAAACCATATCCCTAAGCTCTACATCTAAACGTCTTTTAAAGACCTCCAGGGATGGTGACTCAACCACTTCCCTGGGCAGCCTATTCCAGTGACTAACAACCCTTTCGGTAAAGAAGTTCTTCCTAACATCCAACCTAAACCTCCCCTGGTGCAACTTTAGCCCATTCCCCCTCGTCCTGTCACCAGGCACATAGGAGAATAGACCAACCCCCACCTCGCTACAGCCTCCTTTCAGGTACCTGTAGAGTGCAATAAGGTCACCCCTGAGCCTCCTCTTCTCCAGGCTAAACAGTCCCAGCTCCCTCAGCCGCTCCTCGTAAGACTTGTTCTCCAGACCCTTCACCAGCTTCATAGCCCTTCTCTGGACTGTATCCTTTTTTGGACCTACTAGTTTATGTTGGAACATAGCATATCATCCTCTACTGCCCAGTTTTGAGCACTCAATATATCTTTTTTTCTTTTTCTTAATGAAGTCCTCACCTTTCCTCCCAGTGTGCTTAACTTTTTCACCCTACCCAGGCTAGCACAGTCAGTGCACAATGTGCTGCAGCATGTCTGGGCTAAAATAGTATTAGCGGGGAGAAAGCCACCAAAATTAAACCTGTGAATCTTGTATCTGAGCCAACAGTCACTGGGTGAGGAAGTTTCCTGAAAAACAGAGCTAAAGTCCCTATTCCCTGGTTTTCCTTCTTCCTATTCTCTTTCCCTCACTGAGGGCTAAGCTAACTCAGGCAGCCATCCACTGGTTACAAATAGGGTTCACAGGAGGGTGGTATGCATGGTCTGTGGTCTATGTATCAGTAACGGGAGCGGTAATTCATGGGATGCAATGCTCAGAAAGATATAGGTGCAGATGGGGCTTTGGGGAAAAAGTAGCCATGGTATGTACTGCTCCCACAGTGGTCCTCAGGGAAGAGCATGCTGCCTTGGGGAAGGAGCAAGAGCTGCGACTTGGTGCAGGTGCTGTGGCTGGTTCAGAGGTGGGAGGGCAGAAGAGTTGGAGAGGACAGTGAAGCATCTGAAAATATGCATTTGGCTAGCATGAAGTTATTATATGAAATGGTGGCATTTTGCTAATTTACTTAGTAATTTGTGATGGCAGTAGCTGAATATTGAACAGCTTAAATCTAAGCAACTGGCATTTCATGCTTTGGTGAAGAGAGAGTGGGTGAGTGAAATAGCAGGGGTAAATTGTGAATAGAAGTGAAACCAATATGTGCAGTTTTCTCTGAACCTTCCCACCTCTTCCTTGGTGTAATATTGAGCAGCTGGGGCTGTGCTCTCTCAGCTTATCATCAGTAATCAGACTACAGATCTCTTGGGATGTGTTTTGCTTTCAGTTGTTTTGGTGGAAATCTAAAGTTTATTAACTAGATTATTTGCATTTAGACCAGCAAGACTGCAAAGAGAATTTGAGCCTTCTTTATCCATGTGGTTGGTGGGAAGCACTCTCATTTTACGTGAGTCTGCTGTCTTTGCTTAGCCAAAGAAACTTCTTCAATGTAAAATGAGAGAGCACTTGCACTATAGTCTTTTTTTCCTTCTGTGAGGAAAATTGTACTAATCCTAGCAGGAATAAAACTGAGAGTTCCACATTAATTAGAAGTAATTTTTTATTAAAGAATGACATTTTCCTAATCTTTGATATTTATGACACTTGTAAGAACATAGGACACAATGCTTGACCAAGTTAGTTACAGAGGTGTGTGTTGCTGGAATTGAATTTCTTCATCTGTTTTCAACATTTTTTCAGGGAGATTTTTCCCCCTTAGATTCCATGGAGTTTTGCTCTAAGTGGTCCACTGGGTTCCCTCTATGTTTTTTAAAGCTAAGCTAGGTAGGTGTGTTTATGAGTTGCTGTCCTAGACCGCTTTCTCCAGAGGTGTCATTTAGAAACTGGTGTTCCATTCATTATTATGCTTACCTTGGTCTGTATCTATGATTTAGTCTGTTGTTCAGCTTGCAGACTGATGACTCATTCCCTTCCCTCACTGGGTAGTTGCACCCATTCTTCGGTGGGTTTTTGTAGAGAGCTAACCAAAAATGTTTACAGCATTCAGGGTAGACTGTAATTCCACAGAGAAGTTTCTTTTACCAAAAAAAAAAAAAAAAAGAGAAAAAAAAAAAAAAGAGTTGCTGTGACTAAACCATTTATAAACATCATTTATCTTTTTTGTTATGCCTCCATTGGGCTTCACAGTGTGTGCAGTGGAGGTAGGATATGCTCTGCCCATTTCTAGTATGCGTGAGAAAAGTGAGGGTGTGCAGAGCTGGAGTCGTGTTTATGTTTAGGAGCACAGTGTAGTGAAACCACAAGAGACATCCATCTCACAGACTATGGAAATCCATGTAAAGAAAGTAATCCTAGTGGGATGTCCACTATATTTGCTGGAATTTTCTGCGAAAGAGCAGTTTTGTGCGTGGCACGTCCCCACATGACTTAGCAGCATCCCAAAGGCGTGAATGCCTGTCTCCAGAGAGCAGGATATGCAGAAGAGAAGTGAGAGATGAATAGGTGTGTGGTGGAGAGAGATTCGGTGACTAACTCGTTATTCCTGGAATTGCACCCTCAGTATGGAGGACAGCATTAAATATATCCCAGAGAGGCTCCTCTTACTACATCTTTACTGGGAATTAAACCATTTTCCCCATGGATCTTGTACCAGAGAACTCTTCAGTAAGGAGTAGTGTGCCTCCAGATTTAATCATAAATCAGCACTTACATAATGGATTATTTCTTTACTATACACCAGTTTATTCTGTTCTGTGATATGGGTTTCAGATGCCCCACATGTTGATTTTCTCTCCTTGCCATGTGGTCCTAACACATGGTGAAGGAAGGGCATTCAGACATGAATTGCTTTATCTCCCAGAATCTGTCAGTTTTCCAATGTCACTTTTTTCTTCTCGGTATCTCTGCTGATATTTTTATTTAATTTTAAAAAATAGCATTTAGGGTTCAGAATGTTTCCTTAAAAACTGGTTGTTCCTATTTACTATTTAAAAAATATCATAGTGGACTGCAGCTCAATGAATTATCAGGATATAATTTTGCCTTTTGTGATTCATTTTTTTGTGGGGAGTAATTGCTTATATTAATGTTTTTGCTTTGCTACGTCTATGAAAATTACAAGCTTTATTTTATCTAGGCAATTCGATTTTCAAACTGTTGTGTTGGTTTTGAACAGTAAAGGGGAATTTGCAGTAAGGAGCTATCATGGAATTTGAAGAGTATCTTTATGCTTAGGGTAAATCAGGAATCTTTTTTTGTGTTTAGGCAAATGTCTCAGCCAGTGCTCTTGCTGATGGTATCTTTTAGAACTAACCCGGATTATTGTATTGTACAGACTGCAACAACCAAGTGATACCAGGCATTGTTTTTGTTGTTATTTGCTTGTGAGTGGTGCCTTTATGGAGCCCTTAAAAGCAGCATAAAGAGTTAACACTGAGCACTCTCAACCCGTCTTCCAAATGCTGTGTTCATACCACTTTCCTGCTAGCCACATGGGACCAGTCTTCATCCAGTTAACACTTCTTGGGGCCATTTGGAAGGCCTGCATGACCGTAGGATGCAAAATCTTTCTCTAGCCTGGCTGCCAAGCTGTGTTTGCAGAAGTTAGAAGTTGGATGGCGAGATTCAAAACTGGGATTTTTCTAAGGATGGTTTACTGGTGTCTGTCAGAGCCCAGGAAAGACAGCCTTCTGTCCGATTGTATGTTGGACTGTCACTTACAGTCACTTTCCTTCTCCATTTTATTTAACAGTCTGGCTGCTGTTGAGCTTTTGCAACAGTGAAGTCTGTTGGATGATATTCTGCAGTAAAAAAATTTGGCCAATGGAGGCTGATATGAAAGAGAAGCATGGGCTAATTCTGTTTAACAGCTTGTGCAAAATATATGTAGGAGTGTAAGGAAGAAACTGTCACTACTGAATCTCAGGAGAAGTAAGTGTAGGAAAAATGTTTAGAATTTAGGGGGGAAAAAAAAAGAGAAAATGGTGTGCATGGATTGAACATGAAGCATTAAGTCTCCGTTCAAAAAAGGAAGCCATCCAAATGCTTTTTCAGAAATGGGTGCTTTCCAGAGAGCATATTCTGTTGCATCTTGCTAGTGATTAAGAAATCACTAGCTCAAAGTTTTGGTGCATATCATAGTTCTACCACATGCCATTACAGCTTGCTGACTAAAGTTAGTGAAATTTGTTTCTACCAAGAATGAGTATCCTAACAGGACATGGACAAAGATGTTGGCTGATCGTATTTTTTACCTTTTTGAGAGACAGAAAATGTTATTTACTAACAATTTGTAGAAAGCAAAGGGCATTCCATTGATAGCATTATGTGAACACATTTTTTTGTGTGTGTAATTTTGTATAAAGACCAAAAAAAGAAGGGTAGCTTGCAAGCAACGCCTAAAGCATGGCTTTGAAAAAGCGTGGATTGCACTTCTTTGAAGACAGCAAAATATTTACTTAAATGAATGTGACCCATTTGGTGCTGTAAGGGAAAATGTTTTTACACTTCATTTCCTCGCTTTACCATAGTATTGAATCTTTCTTACTTACTTTTCGTGGTCATGCATGAATACACTGTATTTTTATCAGCTATCTGGAAATCTGCATTTCTTATGAATGGACCTATGAATTAAGAATGCCGCTTTCAAAAATCATTTCAGATGAGATTAAATTAAAAGATCAGAGTACTCATTATTTGTTCTGTTTCATAGATACTTCAGTTGTATTTTTTCCTTAAGCTACATACATGCATATATATATTGCCTCTGTTTTTGTAGCTGTCTAGCAATATTTTGTCTGTTGTTCTTTTCTATGTTATTTTTCTGTATGCATTTTTTTCATCTGTCACATTAAATGAAGATACAAAAAAGTGAAATAAATAGAGAAAACTTTTTTAGGAAATAGCTTTTTGAGTGGTTTTAATTTAGTTCATCAAACTAATGAGTCTAAAAAGAAAAGAACAAACTTTTTTTTTTTGAGGGTGGGGAGAAGGATGAAGGAAATATTATGAGAAAATTGTGAACCTCCAGGACAAAATTTGCAAGCAACAACTTTTAAAATGTAGCCTTATATGATCAGAAAGGACTCCCTCCCTATCTAAAAAAAAAAAAAAAAAAAACTGAAACAAAACAGCAAAAACAGAAATAAAAACTTATTGACACTCCTATACCAGTCCCAATCACCTTTGTTGGGATGCTTTTAAACCGCTGTGTAGTAGCAAAGGGCAGCTTCATCTCACCAGCTGATGATTGCCTGGAAATTGTACATTTAATTGCTCTTTTCCATCACTCTTTTGCCACAATGAGCAGTGGTGGGTAGTGGTGGCCAGTGCTCTGAGGTAACATCTGTGGGCAAGGCTACCATAAGTATCTGGTGGGCTGCCTTGTTGAGGCTTTGTGCCTAAGGGAACTCCTATTCAGCATCCACAGAAGTAGAAATTAAACCTGTTGCCTTGAAATGTAAACCAAAATTGTTTAAAGCATTTAAAAAGAATTTGTCTGCTATCAGTCAAGATATTTCTGTTACTGCAAACATGAAAATTGAGAAATTGAGATTGTGCTTTTTTTTCCAAGGCATTAACTACATGATACCGTGATGTAGCTCCTTTGCCCACGTGCAGGGGTTATCTCCATGCTTGAGACTCTCCCTTGCATTGGGAAAAAAGCTGGTCAGCAGCAGGGCTCCTCTTCTCACCTGCAGGTCATCTGGACCTGTAGGAGTACAGAACAGAAGTGATAACTCTTGCTTTTCCGGCATCTAGGAGCACCTGAACTTCCCTTCAGTCTGGCCTCCTGAGAGCCACTGAGAATGCTAGTTTAAGTAATTATCCCGATAGAAAATCTAAATGATACCAGGAGATGAAAATAATTCAGCTGGCTCTGCTGGGAGATAGCAAGAGAAAGCCACAGAGGATCCCTCAGTGAACCTGGTCACAAGATAACATGTCCAACCTGGGGGCTCTCAGTTTGGCAAGCTGGGGACCAGCAGGATAAAGAGCCTTTTTTCCTTTTAAGGCTACAAAACCCAACAGGAGCCTTCAGGGAAAACCTTGGTGGCTTGTTCCTGCAGAGTTCTTCTTTTCCCCTGGCACATATTGTATCTATTTCTGTAGAGGAACATGAGTTGGCCTCAAATTTTCCAAGACAGGATTGTAAATGAAAGATGGAAAAATGTATTTCCTGTTACAATCCATTTGGCTGGCTTTTTAAAATTAATAACAAAAGGTGGAATTTTAGAAAGCTTGTTCTACCATGGCTCAGTTCAGCTTCCCCTGAAACCACTGGGACAGTTTACATGATACTCAAGTAGGAACAAAGTTCAGCGTTGTTTGTTTTCCTTTGTTTTATTGATTTTTGTTTATTTTTATTTGCTTGTCTGTTTGTTTGTTTTAAGCCTTCTAGCTACACTGTTTTGGATTTTGTTCTGAAATTTGGGTGCAGAAAATGGAATGAAAATCTTTGCTTCCTTTTTGGTGAGCTTAAGCGTCATTTTGGTGCCAAAAAGCTTTTTAAAAATGCTTAAACTTTCTTCCTGCCTCCCTTCCTTCAGCAGTGTTCTGAAAACAGATTGTGTGAAAGTAGTCACGCAAATTAGTGTTTGATGCATTGAAATCAGTTAGTTGCTTCATTAAGTTCTTAAGAATTTGTTTACCAAAAGTTTGGCCATGTGTGACTTGCTGTCACTTTAAAAATCTCCTCTCAAGAATTTCCAGATAAGCTTTTTCTGTCTGCATATTTATTGGGGGCCATTACCATGTTGTCAATTCTTACTCAGTTTGTTGATAACCATTCCGTGACATAAATGAATAAATATTTACAGATTTGGTCCTTTGCTTTTAGATGCTGGTATAAGTTAAAAAGAAGACCACTAATTTGCTTTACAGTATCATGCCACTGAGCAATAATTCTGTATCTTCAACATTTGTTTGCTAGTATAACCATTTCTCAAGAAGCACTGTTGTTGTGGAAACCAGCACAACTGTAATTAATGTTTTCCACTATGCACCTTACAATTAATATTTCAAAAATAGGACATCTGTAATTGGACTTCTTTTACTCACAGGATTCATAATGAGAACTGTGCTCAGTGGTGGGATGTTTTGTAAACCCTTTCTAAGTGATACCAAACCTCTACAGCCAAATTCTTCTTTCAGGGTATGCATTCATAACTCCCAGTTGCAAGTGAAGTGTCATGTGAAGTGCATCTCATCTGTACAGACAACACAAATCATACAGACAACACAGATCATGTATAACATAAACAGGAAATAAAAACATGCTTCAGTGGGACTTAAATGATGTGCTGCACAGCCTAGAATTATCTCTGTCTTAAGTTATGCTGCTTTCAAACATTTTTCCTTGAATTTTACTTCTTACAGATGTAAGTGGAAGTAATCACGGAGTGGTTCAGACTGGAAGGCACATCTGGAGATGGCTTAGCTCAACCTACCTGCTCAAAGCAGGGTCACCTGGAGCTGGTTGCTTAGGACCAGCAGGGTTTTGAATATCTCTAAGGATGGAGACTGCATCATCTCTGTACAACCTGTTCCAAGTTTGACCACTCACAGTTTAAAAAATAAATAAATACATTATTTTCTTATGTTCAGGAGGAGGAATTCCCTGTATTTCTGTTTGTGCCTGTTGCCTCTTACCTTTTTGCTGGTCACCACTGAGAAGAGTCTGGCTCTGTTCTCATTACTCCTGCCAATCAGATACTTACACACGGTGGTAAGATCACTGTCTGTCTTTGCCACAAGGGCATGTTGCTGGATTGTGTTCAACTGGGTGTCTACCAGGACCCCCAGATCCTTCTCTGCAAAGCTGCTTTCACGTCAGTCAGCCTCCAGTAGGTGTTGGTCATGGAGTTACCCATCCCCGGTGGCAGCACATACACCTGATCTGTCAACTGCTTCTTCCAGTATTGTATTATCTGCAAATTTGCTGAGGACTCTATTCCACCTTCTAGGTCATTCATGAAGATGCTAAAGGATATTGGCGCCAGTACCAACCCCTGGCATGCTCCACCTGTGGCTGTCCTGGGCTTTTGTGCTGCTGACCACAGACTTTTCAGCCCCTCAGTTCAACCAAGTCAACATAAATAACATTCACTTACCTCCTGTATATGTCTAATTTGTTTAAATACTGCTTAGCTTGATCCTCCTCTAATGATGCTAAGTCTTCAGTGCTCCAGACTTTCTCACTGGTCACAGGGGCCTGGGATTTGGGATTTCTGAGAACAGAATATTCAAGGAAGAAATATATTTTTAATTGACTTGTTTGGTTGGTTGGTGTTTGTTGTTGCTGTTGTTGTTGTGTTTTGTTTTGTTTTCTGGTAAGAGACCATCCTTCTAGCTATCAGAGATACACTTACCATGCTTTAAATGCAAACCAGTTCTTTGCAGAATGTATGTATTAATTAGATATACAGTTTGTTGGTAGACTTATATTTAAAGCTAACCTACTGAAGTCTCTCCATTATTTTTTTGTTTTGTTTGTGCTTCTCCCTTCTCCTCTGTTTGGCCTGGCTGTGTGCTGGCAGCACAGAGGTGTGTCTAGAGGCAGCACAGGGATTTCAGAGCTAGTTTTAATGTGTCAGAACAGCAAGTTGGATTAGTCTGCAGTCACGTTCATGTAGCAGTCAAGAGTTGTTGTCTGTGCCTGAGCACAGTTGTTTAAGCTAGCATGGCTGTAACAGTCCCAATCTACAAGCACTTCTGTGCAGTTGTCAAGCGGGGGGAAAAAAAAAAAAAAAAAAAAAAAAAAAAAAAAAAAAAAAAAAATAGAAAAGCAAAGATGCTGTTTCCAGCTCAGCAGGACCTTGACAGCTCTTGAGCTCAGCAGGACCAGGAGCTGCTGCCTCGCAGGGCGCAGATGCAGGTTTTGGGCTCCCAGCTTCTGACAAGCTCTGAGCCCAGCAGAAGCTTGGCAATCCCACTGCTTGCAGGGGTGTACAGCACAGATCATCCCTTTCCTGCTGAGTGTGTGCCACCAGTGGGAAGCGTAGGTTAATAAGCCCTGTCCTCCAAAGGGAATCTGGATATCCCCACTGAGTGGAGTCAGAGCTACACATCTTTGTCAGTGTTCATCTACTCTTCCAATGGGACCCCATGAACTTTAGGTTAATAACTTTTAAAAATCCCTTCTGCTTCTCAGGGTTCCTTAAACAGCTCTCGGGGGTTGAACAGCAATGAAGACTCATACTCAGCCTGCCATCACATGAAGGTCTGCTAGGGTTGCTCACCTTCCTGCACGCAGTGGGAATGGCTGAGTGGGAACTGTGGCACTGCCTCAAAACTGGTGGGAGATCATGGGTATAGCGGTAATTAATCCCAGGAGAAGGTGTGCTGTCTTCTGGGCTGCTTTCTGCTGGCAGTGTGAAGCAAACATCAGCAGTACATTCCTCAGCATATCTCCTGTTGTTAATCCACCTTCCGGAGTCAGGGTTGCAGTGTGTGTTTGTTTCATGGTAGCTCAGTCACAATGTAACCTGTATGAGGCATCTCATCGTGCAGACACATCCTAACCCCTCCTCTCCATAACCATCCAAGCTTCAGCTTCTGATCAGTACTAAGATCGTGAGCCTGAGTCCAGACAAGTAGCAGTCAACAGGGCCACTTTGTTCCCCTGTACATACGGGTTTGTGACTGCCACTGCAGTCAAGAAGCAAGTTCTCTTTGTTTTGAAGACAGCTGACTGAAAGTTACAGATGGAAAAACTTCTGAAGAAAAAAATTTAATCTTTTCAGTAGGAGAAGCAAATGGATGTTATTTAAATTTTGCATTATGATTGAAATTTTTCATTTTTACAACCTTTTACACAGGTTGTTTTTTCATTTATTTTTTTTTTTTAATTTTTAAAAGTTGCATCGATAAAAGTATGACTTACATAAAATTCAATTTTATCAGAAAATGTGTGTTCCAATAACATTGAAAAATGAATTAAAATGTCAATAGCAACCTTTGATACAAGCATTGTGAAAATTGCAGCAGAAACATAAAATGACAAAAAAAAAAAACACATAAAAAGTCACATTTTAATAAGTAAATGTGGAATGTAAAATTTTGCCTGGGGAGTATTTTAATAACTTTAAATAAAATAATTATCAGCAGGCTTTAAGTATTTTTTCCTCTCATCTTAAGACTAACATTCATTCTAAGAGAAGGCTAGTATTTCTTTTATTATAAATAAATGATTGCACTATTAAGGCAGCTGTTAAAGCCATTGATGGAGAACTAATCACTCATTCTTAATGAAGTTGTTTGTGCAACCATAGCAGTAACTTTGTAGTATGAAGTAACAGTCTGGTGAGTTAATATTGTAGATAAAGTTGTAAAACACCTTCGGGGCTGATTGTTGACTTGCCCAGTTCTCCCTATTTCACGTGAGATGTTTGCGTCTGCAGAAGTGGATTTCCGTGTTGCAACTTTGAAGAATTTTAGAAGGGTTTTTTGCATGAGGACATTTTTTTTTTGGTATAGGGAGAGGTTGTATATCCCAATGAGAAGGATAGCAAGTGAAGTGAGTCATCATAATTGCCTGCAGGATTTGTTGAGTTTCATGCCCTGAGGAAGAAACCATGTGCTTGCCAGAGCAGAGTCTCCTGGCTTGCCATAGCACAGCTGATAGCACACACTCCGCATCCTCTGTGGTGGCTGTAAAAGTCAGGAATCTACCTCAATTTATTTCTTTATCTTCAGTGTGGGGTGTGTTACTTGCCCTAGATTTCCTTTTAGCAGGTGCTCTTTTTGATAATCACAGGAAGAAGTTGCTTTAACCCCAAAGAGTTCATTCCTGAGGAACATTCCTGCTAAGGCTGGGACTGTATGCATTCATGCTGAAAGGACACATCCTTGTGCCTGTTATTCTCAAGAATAACAACTTATTATTATTATTATTATTACTATTAAAGTAGTTTCTTTTTCCTTTCTCTAGTCTAGTGACCGTACATTTGGGAGAGGGTGTTTGTTTTGGAAGCATCAAAGCAGCTGATAGAGAGAAGCTGATTGAACAGCACAGCAGAGATATGGGTCTGAGGTCTGCAGGAGTCTTGCTGATGAGGGTGTACATCCACAATAGTGACAATACGGGGTGACTATTAATGCTGTGACTGCAAGTGGTTCGCTTCTGTGCTCAAGGGAGATACTTCAGAGCACCTTGAGAGCCCTGCGGGTGCAGTAACACATGGCTATTGCCTGGTGGACACGAGCTGCTTTCAAATTCAGCTCATCTATCACAGGTCCGCTTGAAAATTGGTTGACAGCTCTGTGTTAACTGAGGTTTAATAGTGGGCTGTTCCTCTGGCTGACAAAGATTGCGAAGTTTGAAATAAAGGATGGGCTTCTCTGTGAAGCTCAAGAGATGTAAAATCTGAAGTTTTCTGTAAGCGTTCTTGTGGCTTGCAGACAAACTTTTCCTGGACCAGGAAACTGGCACTGAAAGGACCTGGACTGGCACTGAAAGTGTGCATAGCACTACTGCATTGTGAAAGTCTGTTACATTGTGTGCAAACTGTTCTGTTGTCCTCACCATCAGTCAGGGCAGAACTGGAGGGTCCCTTTGGCTGACTGAAAGGGAGAAGAGAAGGAGCAAGAGCGCAGGAGGCGCTCAGATAGGAACCAGCTGATGGATATGGGACCAGCATGGGTGAAGCAATGTGGTATTGTGTCTATGGCAACTTAGGGGTAGGGGAATGAACAATGTGATGCTTCCTGTGATGAGGAGCATGAAGAATAAGAAATCTGAAAGTACTGCTCTTAAGTGGTATGGTTTGTTTTACCATTTATAAACATACTACATGCTCATTGTATGTAGACTGGGATTTGATAATGTGGTTGCATAGCCCATTTGGAGTTGTCTGTGTGTCCTGAATTGTTGACCTGTATTCAGATGTGTGGTTGAATGCATAAAAGTTGCCTTTGTAGTTCATTGACTCTTAAAAAGAGGAAAAGGAGGGGGGCAGTTTAGCCTTCTATTGATGAAAATGTGTAAATATGAAGTAAGACTATTCTGCTGTCCTTGGCCATATCAGTCCATCTGTCTGCCATATCAGTCAATGGGGAGCTGATGCAGCTGATGGTAGGTTGATTCACGGCTTATTTCGTAGCTGCCTGAGAGATGGTGCAGTTTGTTGTACATGTTAATGTTTGGCAGTTTCACTGGGCTCCAGATTGTAAGAAGGTCACTTGCAGGCTCTTGAGCTGCCTCTCAGATGACCCCTGAGAAACTCCCATATGGGGCTTCCTCACTTCACAGTGAGAGCACAAGTGTGACAGGAGTTTCTTGTTCTCTTTCTTCTTTGCTCTTCCTGCAATTCCACAGGCGATTCTGACAGCCTTGAACACTCCTGTACCTATCACCGCTCTTCTGTCCCCTGTCTTTATGTCCTTGAATTGGTGGTCTTGTCAGTGAGATAAGGACTTTCTTTGTTGCTCGGCCATCTCTATAAAGAGCCCCTAAATCCTAACACTATTTCTGACAAAGGAAACTGGAAAGCTGGTGAATGGCTTTGAATTTGTATGCTTTTATTTGTGAAAAAAAAGGCAAAATTCTTAATTTTAAAAGAATGCCCATTTATTTATCTGCTCTGCTATTGCATTTCATTGCTTATCCTTTACTTTTTTTGGAGGAAATTGTTTTGGGAGAGAAACTAGTGATCTGGTTTCACCTACCACCAGCCAGAATGTTTCTGGGGACCGTGTGGATACACAGGACGCATGCTGGCAGACAAAGCCACTCTTATAATTATGCTAAACACACCTCACCAAGAGTTGCTGCTGTTTCAGGAACCAGAAAAGAAGAACAGTATATATGTGCCAAGTGCTGGGGATGGATTCATTTGCTCGGACGTGATTTTTATATGTCTTGTTAGAAATGAATGGGTTAGCAACTGGGGAGGGATCACAGGTGACACGGCAAGACTTGGCATACCAAAGAAAACCTGGGGCCACCTGGGCTCTTGTACTGAGTGAAAAAAATCAGTTTTGTGACTCTCCTGGAAACAGACTGAAATGAGACTGGTAATAAACAACTTCTGTGCTAATAGCAGGGTGCCTTACCATGCAGGTGGTTTGGAACAGAAGTGAGTGCCTTTAAGCATTGTTTTATGGTGTTACACATTTCAGACTGAAAAATGGCCACAAGCTTTATTACTTTAATATTAACGCTTTTTCATCTCTCCCTCTTGCAAACTGCTGCATTCATCCATTACAAAGTGGCTGCTGTTTCCCCCCCCCCCCCCCGCCATGTTTCACAGCGTGAGGAGGGAGAGGCGGGTGGGTGGCAGGAGGACAGATGAGGACGTGATGGCGCTGGAGCTGAGCCTGAGCTGCCACTGGGTAACCTGCTGAGGGGCCTTGCAAGGCCCTCAGCAATGGGGAACTGAGCCACCCCGCAACCAAAGCTGTCTGGTGACCTGTGAGGGGACTGCAGCTCTTATGAGGGCTTCTCCCATTTAGGTTTTCCATCCTTCCTCCTGCTCCAAGCTGGCTTGGCAGTGCAGGTGTTCGTAACTGATGCTCACAATGAGGTAGTCCTGCCATGTTTGCATTGTGGCATGGCTTTGAGCTCAAAATGGCCTGCTGGAGATGACCTGTGGTGGTTTTTGTTTGTTTGTTTGTTTTGTTTTGTTTTGTTTTCAAGCCTGTTCTTGAATTCTTTTCCCATTCTAAATACATCGAGTTTATTGCAGTGACAGTACCAACTGTAACCAGAGCTAAATTAGCCCTCCTGTTGGCTCTGCTTGGTTTTCACTTTTCAACAAGCCTTAGTAAAATAAATCGTGTCCCGCTTGTCTTTAAATTTCATTACCATGACCTAACTTAATTTGTTATAAATTATTTCTACCTGAGCTTCTTTGGCTGTGAACTTGCAGCCTCCAGTGTCTTGCTCATTGGATCATTGCCCAGCTAATCAAGACTTTTTTCTTCCCAACTCTTGCTTTTTGTATCAGCTAGCTCCGCCAAAGTCAACTTGGCTGTACAACCTCCATGGGGACGCACAGAAAGTTGATGTACTCTTGTCTTTAAAATAAGGGTTTTATTGAACTGAGCTTTGGTCTCTTCCTGTTGTGCTCTAGTACTGCTAATAAAGACCTCTTCTCCCTTAAAAAAGAAGTGACCTCAGTGCTCTTTTCTCATCTGGGAAGCAGCCATTGCAATTCTTTCTTCTGGCTCTTCCTTTATTTTCATTTATCCCTGGGAAGAATAACTGACTGGCTGGAAAATCTCTTCTCACTCAGTATCAAGCAGCTGTGTCTTGTTTTTGTTTTTTAGCACAGCTAGATTTCATGTCTGATAAAGACTGGTGTTTATTTCCACTGAGAAATGCCAATCCATTTTTTCTTTAGAGCTGTTCCTATTATTTAGCGATTGTTGATAAACAACTTTTATTTCAGCCCCCTGAACACTGAAGGCTCGCCTCTCACCAAGCTGCTAAGTTGCAACCAGGCTAAATATTTTGCTGAGTAAGGGTCAGAGAACCCTTAGAGGATTTCAGCCTCCCACATCAAGTTGTAATACCAACTTTCTATGATCATATGTCCTCAGAAGAGAAATCTGTACTGTGAGTTTGTTATGACTTTGGAAAAACAGTGTATGGTTTTAAAAAATAAAAAGATTTTACCTGACTTCCTGGGAAGCCTTGGGGATGCTCCAGAGCAGTCATTTTGGAAGGAAAACATCCTGATTGCTGCTTAGGTGGAACACATGTAATTTGCAAAGACCTTTAATGGCAGCCGAGGGCCTGATGTAACTCACCAGGATGTTAAAAAAAAAAAAAAACAACAACAACAAAAAAACAAGTAGTGTTTCTAGCTCTCAGTTGGAGACCAGTGGTAACATTCAACTGTTTCTGAGGAGTGGCATAACAGAATCTTTCAGTATAGCCTTTCTTTTGAAACCTGTGTAATTCTTGCTTGCTGTCTAGGTCCTGGTGGAACAGACATCTCAGCAAGGTTAGCTTCTTCTCGGAAAAGTGTGTTTAACTGTTACAGTGTATGTTGATGGAAGTGAGATTTCTGGGTGCATTCAGGCTCTGTTGAAGGCATTCTGTTACCTCCTGGTGTAGGGTGGTACACGTACAGCTTGTACAGAAGGTACTGCCTTGTGCACACAGCAGTCTCCTCAGTTCTGACATGCTCTAGCCTGACCTAAATTATTGGGCTCAATATGAAGTTTACTGGTAAAACGACACGTCATATGATAGGCAGGGGGTCAGATTAGATGATCTAATGGATCCATCTGGCCTTAAACTCTTAATTAGGGAAATGCTGCCAGAACAAGTTGGCATTGAAGCTTTCCGCTCCTAGATTCTGCTGCCTGGGAGATCCTCAGATGAAATGGAGCTGTGGAGGTTGTACTTGAGCTGGCCTTTTCCTTGGGCTCTAATGCTGGTAGCAGCCAGCAGAGCTAAAAGCGAGCATTGGGTCCTGATGGGAAGCTGCTAGCCTTGCTTTCACAGAAATACAAAAGCCCCATGCCTAACTCTTCCAGGCTGTTACATGTTCAGCTTGTAGAGCTGTAATGATACCTAAATATAGAACTAAAATCTATTATTAGCCTGGTACTATTGCATACATTGAGAGAAAAAAGATATGCTTCTCTGGCAAGCTGACGAAGAAGAAATTATAGTTATTTGAAGCTGTTAATGGATTAAAATATTAAAATTGGGGATGAGTTTTTGTTGGTGGGTGGTTTGATATGGTAGAGGTTTATGATACTTTGCTTGACATCTTTGGTGCAGAAACGTGAAGTATGTCTGTGTGCATTGTTGCAGATGGGCACTTTGCTCTCAGCTATACAAGCTGATAGTGTTCAGGCTGAATAACCATTGACCCAGCAAAACCAGTATCACTGATCAGACAGTTACTTCAGCAAGCCCAAGTGGCTTGTAGTTAACTCAGTGTGTCACTTGGTTCCAGAAGGTCGTTTGAATGTCTTCTCAAAGTTGTTTAATTGTTTATTGATCTCATAATTATTCCATACTTGCTCTCACCATTTTCTGAAATCAGTTGATACTTATCTATTTTAATTTTTATTATAAAACATTTTGTAATTGTGGTATTTAGCCTTCACTTTAACTTAAGAATTTGTAATTGGTAATTTCAAACTCTATAATTTTTCTTTATATAAAAATATTAAACTTTATATATATATATATATGTGTTACTCTACTTTGGTATGCATCTTAGAGGTCCTGTTGTTATACTGTTATACACCCAGTTTATTTCAAAGCACAGGGAGCTGAATTAATAACTGCTGTGGTACTCTTCTAAAGCACTGTCACCTACTGCTAATTTAGTTTGTGGTTTCTTCCCCCCTCTTTCAGATTTTTTTTTTTTCATACAGAGTAATTACTGTAGAAGCATGTTGCTTTTCTTTGTGGTCTCATCTTGTGGATTTTAATCGGATTGTTTCATTTTAATAGTAGCTTCTACTGTCCTGGCTTCTTTCCTTACAAATTCCTTGTGCCATAGATTATTGCTCTGTTTTGTTGTTGTTGTTGTTTTTTGTTTGATTGATTGTTTTTGTCACTGGGCAGTTGTGCATGGAAAGAAGCAGCCTTGGTTTCCTGTAGTTTAACACAACTAGGTAAAGCAGATCCCAATTAACAACAAAAGCATGTGAAAATGGACGCTAACTACCTCTGTGGCATTGTCTCTGCTCACAGCTCTATTTCCCTTTGAGGTGTCAAACCCTGGAGATGGTCTCATCTGCAGTGACCTGTAGCAGTTACTGGGGACCTGCTCGGTGGCAATGGGTCATTTGGAAGAAGGATCGTTTAGTCATGTTCTGCTTCATTTTCCTCCTCCCTTGCCTGTCTTACTTTGGAATCTGTAACACATCTTATTTCTTCTAGGGCTCCCTAGTGCCTGGGTATCTGCAACCAGCAGCTGTCTTGCTGGCTGCTTCGTGCAACTGTTGTCAACTTTACAAAGCCGCTAGCGTGTTCCTTGCTGAATGGTCCCTTCAGGTTTGCATGCTTATTTCTGCCTTGCTGACTTTATTAGCAGCACAGTTTCCCCAGCCTAATTACAACTTCTCTCTTCCCACTGTCTAGTAAGTTGCAGGAACATTTGGATGAACCTCAAATGAGCCTGAAGATAACAGTATGCAAAACCAAATAAGTGCCCTTAAAAGTGGAATAAAAGTCTCTAGATGGTCTGAACCTTGCTGTCTTTGAAAGGGGATACCTTGAAGGCCTGCTAGTTTCTGAGAATGCATTATTATTACCGTTTAGATTTACAATGTGAAAAATAAAAAATAATAATAAAAAAAATATTTTCATTTGCACAAGGACACCATCTGCAGTCACCAGATGCAGTTATCAAGATTAAATTGCAAGACTTGTCACTGATTATGCTGGTAATCATTGAGGTGATCAGTGTAATTATCCTGAGATCAAGAAGATGTTTTCTCTGATATGATACTGCAGAATTGAGTTGAAGGAGCATCCATCATGAGCTACTGGGTAGAGTCAGGATATGTCTCAAACCAGTCACTTTTCTTATAAACTTGGATCATGTTATTTTATAATATAGATCAGCAAATATAGTGAAATTGACCTTTTATGTTAAAAACATTTTACACTGGATTCTATCAAATTTTTTGAAAATCTACTGCAGTGCCTAATCATGAAAGGCATCTGTGCATTCAGTTCATAACCAGGCTGTAGAATAGATTTTATTCTTTTTTTTTTTTTTAAAGATAAAGTATTTCCATTTCAGATTATTTTAACCCTTAAGAATATTTCTTTTTCTAGTGTAAATCATCTGGAGGATTGGCTTGACTGCTGCTGGAATGGGTTTTCTTGCTAGAACAGAACAGTTGATGTTACAGAAAATGTGAGTGAGAATTGATGGAATATGATCCTAAACTGGAAAAACAGTTTTGAGTCTAATGCACACTAATAATTAATCTAGAAACAAATTATATGGCTTTGGAGAACACTTCAGACAGTCATTTGTCTGTGGTGGAGCATTTCCCTTGAGTGTCTGTAATACTGTTCTTCGTGTACTTACATAGTAGTAAAAAAAACATCCATTTCACAGATATGTTTGCTGAGGAGTGACTGGCTTATCTCAAGCCTTTGTTCATTCTCTTGTAGATCATCAAGCCAATCTCTTGAAAATACAATGGTGAGCAATGTTCAACAGTTGATGATACTCAGCTTCTTTCTTATCCTTCTCATTTTTCACTTACTTCATGTTGATGCTACCTATGCACTATAAGTATATGTAATGTTTTGGTTCCTTTTTCAAATGGCATAGATAGGCATACAGAATGTTGTTTATATTTCCCAGCAGGGTGTATTGCTCAGAGAAAGCATGAGAACCCTTCGTAGTCTAAATCATCTGAAGAGGATGCAGGAAATAACTGAGAAAAGTAGGCAGCATTAAACATCATTGAAAAATCAAGGGATGGTGACATTGGAAGAGTAAAACCATATCCATTCTTTGTTAGGGCTTGAAAGAAAGAGAACTAAGACCATCCCTGACATCTGTTCCTTTAATTTCCATCAAGCGTATCAGATTTCATTCCAAGGAATATGTTGCCGCAGAAAACGTCCAAGAGCAAAGCATCTTAGGAAAGATAGGAGATAATGGCTAATATTTTTCTTGTCATTGATCTGTTCTTAATCTGCTAAGCTTCACAAAATTATTTATCAGCAGCGAATTATAAAATAATTTCTGACGAGATGAAAAAGGAGGAAAGTCAAATACATTTTTTACCATGAGCCCAACCCATCAGTCTTAAAGTGCTGATTCATTTGCCCACACATTATAATTAAGTAAGCTGTTAATCTGTAATAAAGCGTGATACATTTGGTGATCTCACAATCAGAAAGTAATTATAGCTTAAAATGTTCATTTGGCTCTCCTTAACCATTCTATTACTCTGTTAAGAGAGGGTAAGATCTATAAACCTGTACCTATACAGTATGCTTCTGCCACTAGAGATGTTTTATGATGAGCAGCTGTTAGAAAGATATCTATACTGGAAGGTTTTGGGGAACAAAATATTGACATTCATTCTGAGTGCTGTCTTGAGGGAGAATATTATAGTTTGAGTACATTTGGTATTTCATTAGATAATGAATCCATTATGTAATTGAAGTTCAGGCTCACAATGATTAATCATGACATTTCAATTATTCACTGAATCAGTGATCTTTTGCACCCCTTTTTTCTCACCTCATTTGCTGTTGGCTTCTATTCATTTATTTCTGTTACTGCTTTAGGATTTCATTGTGCCATGCTCTGAGATCCTGAAAGTCTTCCATGGCTGGAGACTTTCTTTTGGGAATTTAAATCACCTGGCTCCTTGCAGGCAGCTCTTGGCATCTCCCTGGTTTGCTGCTTTATAGCATCGTGACTGCCTACCTTCAAGGTAGCTGTGGTCAGAAACAGCCAGGCAGCTGCACTGCATTTAAGGAGTGCCAGGGAAAGATGCCTGAAAGACGGAGGTTGCCAGCACCCTGGCTCCAGAGACTCGACGCCAGATTCTTGTTTCGGATGCTAAATTGAATTCCCTGGCAGTATCCTGGAGCCAGAGAGAGGGATCAGTTGTCCAGCTTGGAGTGTGTGCACAGCTAGTGAGATTGCCTTTGGCTGCAGCATGCCAGGATGCCTTCCCCTCTGACAATACACAGGCTGTATTTTTATTTTTTTTATAGAGTTGTGTTGTTTGTCTGGAGGAATTCACTTGGTACCCATGAAACTTGTCATTCTATAGTGAGCAGGCAGCACAGAAATAAGAAACAACTGCTGTGTTCTCCTTTGGGTCCGGCTGCTCCTGCTCAGCTCCAGCTTGCAGTTATCCTCACTTTCCAGCTTTTGGAGCAGCCAGGCAGACAGGATTTCACATTGGTTTTATCCTCCAGTGTGCACAGACCCTCAGCCTCCAGAGTTTCAGCATGCAGGTGTACAGGACAAGCCAGTGTGTAGCTTACCGAAAGGTTTGTACTAACCCCATAGCTAAAAATTAATAGGATACATGGAAATAATTCTTCCTGTGGAAATCTTCCTTTTTGGATTCTTTGTAAATATGCCATCTGCAGCTGGTTGGGAGTAGTGGTGGCAAATCATTCTGGTTCAAGTAAAATTGTCCTGTCCTTGGTTCTTCAGCAAACTGGAATGTTTGGATGGGGGACTCACCTGTGAATTTTAGCCTGTAGTCTCCAGCTTGTGGCTATCTTATTAATAGAATCACTGCAGGATAATATTTTTAGATATGTTAGTTTATGGCATTATATGACTATATTAATGGAAAAAAAAAAAAAAAAAGAAAGGAGTAGAAAGACATAAAATACAGCCATGTTTGCAAGTGGACAGTAAAGCTGGTTTGTGTGTATTCGGACAAACTGACTGGCATTACAGGAAAATGAGCTCAAGGAAAACAATCCATTAAAAAGGAGTGTTTTCTTTGTCAGTGGATAATTTGATAAACCTGTTTTAAAATAAAAGTATTTGATATGGCAAAGCTAGGCCCATTTTAACAGAGAAATTGGAAGATAGATTTATCAATGAGCATGTATTTTCTATATACCAAGACAGTCAATGTCTTCAAGACAAAAAGGTAACAATAATGCCTGATGTTTCAAAGCTATAAAACATCTCTGTAATTGACTAGAAGTCAGATAGAACAATGATCATGCTGCAGTGTTCCCTTTTAATGGATTGTTAGTTACAAAATTTTAATATTTATTCAAATTGCATGTTTGCTGCAATGGATACCTAAGAAATTAGCCTGACAGGAGTCTTTATTTCCTGGGCTTCTCTAATTCTGTGTCAGACTTCCACCATTAACACCCAAGAGGTTTGTTACTCTGAAAGTCAGGCATTGGACTGGGCTTTGAAAGTTGTGTCTTTTTTGTTGGGATCTATTGAAGGCTTCTAGGATGCACTGAAGCTGAGAGTTCCTTCTGAAGACACTGGAGCTGTACACATGTATGTCAGCACTTTAGTTTCCTGTCGGGGTTGTACAGGTCATATGTGAGGAGGGCAGGAGGCACCATGACGTGCAGCCCATCTGCAGCATAGAGGGCACGCAGCTGCTCACGGGGGTGCCTTTGTTATTAACAGAAAAAACAGGGATGATTGCAGTGGATTCTATGATCCCAGGGAATGTGGAGCTCTGCGGTGCAATGTGGGGTCTGTTCTCAAATGAGGACGACAGATGAGATCTGTAGAGATCTGAGACTTGTGGACCTGGACTCTACAACCCACAGCTTCTTCAGAAATTGGCTGGTGTGTAATTCTTCCTCACTGTCATTTCTGAAGGTCAAAAAGTGACAGAACAGATTGAGTGATCATTACACAGCCAACAGGCCACTCCCTGTGGCTGTTGTGTTGGCTTCTGTCTTTTTCCTCTTGCCATTCTTGCTTGCTGGTTTGAGCATATAGACTCCAATAACAAGCAATTCCTCTCTAATCTTGGCACCTTCAGTGACAACAAATACAAACTGTGGGCCCAGATGCTGAGCATCTCTGGTTAGCTGTGACCCCACTGACATTGCTGGAATGAGAATTGCAATCTTTTTCATCAGGGGATCCAGCTTTGATGACAAGAAGAGAGATTATTCTAGCACATTTTTGGTAGAGAAAATGGAGCTGCTATCTCCGAATTTCCTTCACAGTGAGACATGTGTGACATCCAGCTCTCTTTGCACACCATGAGGACAGTGTAGTTGCTCAAATGCCAAAGACAACATAATTTAGCTTATGGAATCTGCACAGATGGTCAAGCCTGAGATGGAACTATCTCCTGGTGTAAGAGATCAGCAGTGAAAATCCTTTGTAGCCAGACTTTCCGACCCTAGAAACCACATAAAAATCTGTAGGGGGCTGACAGTTATGCTCTCCCTTTCATACTGTGCGTCCAGGCTTGACTCCACAAGCTCGCCTTGTCCTTTGCCCTCACCATCTTCCCCCAGGATCCAGTGCTACAGCAGTTGATCTTAGTATCACTCATGTTTTTGGGACAGGACAGCAGTCCCTCTTCTTATGCTAGACGTTTTGCATGCTTCTGTTCTTTGTAACTCATCTTGTGTCATGCCTCTGTAGTCCTGCCATGTCTTTGCAGCCTTTCTGAGCCTACCCAGGGGAGAAAAACTTCTTGTACCACTGGGACTGTATTTTCCCCATTGGTAGTGCTACACTCTCTTGTTCTTGGGTTTGGGCTCCAAGGGGGTAGGTGTAGCTAACTGACCCCTCCAGTTGTCTGTCAGATAACTGTGATGAGCCTATTAGGGCCTGCAGAAGGGAGAGGGGAAAGAGAGGGACACTGCACAATGGGTAGGAAGAGGGCTGTAATAGGAAGAAGCATGTTTTCTGATGTCTCCTGTGCTCAGAAGGAGACTGTGCTTCCACTGCAGCTTGATGACATAGCACCTTCTGTCTTTTTTCTTGAGGCCCCATGACAACACATCCCAAAGAAACAGCCTTTTCCCAAATTTATTTATGCATTTTTTTATTGCTAAGAGCACATTTTGCCCAATGTCTCTGGTAGTTGGCTTAGGGAACCAGAATGACTTTTTAGGATCATATCTTTCTCCATTTACCATTCTTTGCTTCTTTGTGAATGATGATGACAACAATTAAATATCCTCCCATCTCATACCACTGAAGAGTCTGGACAATCTGTTGTCCACTGAAGGCCAGTAGACAACAGAGAGCTGCTGCTGATTCCTTCCATCAGTGTTTGACAGCAAACAAGATGAGTGATGATGCTGTGTGTGAGTCTGGGGGCCTTATGTTTGCAGGAACCTGTATGATACTGTTCTACAGACTTCATGTGTGTGCCTCATTGCTGTGATTTAAGACAGGAATCATCCTATCCATATATTTATATTAAATGGGTCAGGTAATGGTTTTGTCTTTATCTTGTGAGATCTTGCCTGATGAATAACCACAAGGAAAAGTGCAATATTCTTGATCCTTCCTCAGCAGAAATGCTTGGAAATTCAGCTGAAACTGTCTGAGAATCCCAGTGAAATTCCAAGTGAACCTTCTGTGATACTGGAATGACTTGAACAAAGATATTTGGCTATCGCAGGTAGTTTCTTGTAGTGCTTGAAAATAATCTTTGGAGAATGCTACTGGAATCTGGATACACAATGTATGGAGAAGGAACCTGATGAACAAGCAGGGAGTGAGTTTCTCTCTTCCATTTGGAAGGTGGAAATTTCCAGGAAGAGTGTCATTAACAAGGGGCTCCAATGACTTCATCTTGGTGGAGATGCAAGCTGATCCTGACAGCTGGGGAGGCTCTGTGTGTGTGTTTGAAATGCTGTAGGATAGCTCTTAAGACTGATTTTGGTCTCTCCTTTGGAGTACTTGGCAGTGGCTGGCTTTAAAGTGCAAGGGACTGGCAGCTGCTTCTCTCTGACTTTTCATGGGGGCTGAGGCTATGTGGAGTGCCAGTGAAAAACTGCTCACATGTTTGTGAGCACTTGGGTAAAGACTGAAGAGCTGCCACATAGACTCTGAAAGTGTTCACTCTAAAATAGAAAATAAAAAAAACCATTTCCCCTTGCCTTTCCTCTTCTCTTTTGTTAGGTCAGGCATCTTTAGCTAAATATGTGATTGATTCTTTTTTTTTTTTTTTATATGGCTTTTGTTGTCTTAGTATTGTCCTAAAAAAATTCCTCAGTCTGTTTCAGTGTCACTTTTAAGCTGTTCTCTGTGATCTTTATAGCATTTCCTTTATCGTGCTCTGAAAGCACAATAGCATGAATTACTATTGAAAGTAGGCTTGTTATGGCCTTTCTGTGTGACTTGGCTAAATCTGCAGTCCCTTTTCTCCAGATGGGTAGTCTGTGGCATTAATGCTTCTTTATCTCACTGAATTTGTGTGGGGAGGAGTTATTAATTAAATACCTGAATTGGTAGTATCACAGATGCTAAGCTCTCAGATGCCAAGATACAGTCAACACACCTTGCTTGCTGGAAAAGCAAACCTCTGCAAGTACCTCACACCTGGAACTTGGTACAACTCTCACTGTATATTAAGAGCAAATGTGCTTTCCTTGAGGATTTCAGTCTGTGTACATTTTCCCACACTGTTGGATGTTTGTACTGAGTGAGTGGTCTTGGGGGAACATGAGAAGAGGAAAGCTTGAAAACCAGTTAAAACTGCAAGACTAAAAAATTATTTCTTGCCATCTTCACTCTGTAGTTTTATAGCCTTGCAATATTTGACTTATGTGTTAGGTTTTCTGTGTGTACTTGTACTTTAGCAATGTACACAAAATGCCTGTTTAAGCCTTTCTGTTATCTGTGCTTGTAGCATTGCTATGTTTGCCCTGTGCCTTCATTTACTTTTTAATTTATTTTTCCATGTTTTTTTCTTTATTTGCAGACTTCCAGTTAATTCATATGCTTATTTTAATTCTGTCTCCCACTTCTTTTTCTGTAATCTTTAGTTTTTCTGTCTGTTTTTCTCTCTTGTCCTTGTTCCAGCCTCCATTACCTTCTACTTTATTTAGTGTGTTTCAGGCGGAGAAAATTCAATAGATTCTCAAGAAGCCAAAAATCTTCCTTTTGGCATTACAAAAGGTCAGATCCTAGTTCTCTTTTGTCTTGTTGAAGTTGGTAGGATGCCTGTCAAGGAAGTGCTTTGTATTGGTTGGTTGGTGGAACCCAAACCACAGATATCCCCTGGATCAGATACTCTGACTGTGGAAGTAAACAAAGCTCTGTTTCCCTCGACTGATACTGAGTCCCATTGGAATGCTTCCAGTTAATTTACTGAGAATTTGCCGAGCTTTATTCTTGCTCAGCTAAGTTTTTGTTGGCTGGATTGTTAATTACAGGTTTAAACTCATATTTGCTCTTTTTAACAACTTAAAACAGTGGGAGTTTTTCTCCCTCTTTACTCATTTACTGAGTATTCTCTTATGAAGACACATTGCTTCATTAAACATTTGCCTGCTTAGTCTGTAATGATCCTACTCCTTCCACTCTAAACACATTAATACATTAAAGAAAAAGAGCTTCACTTGTCTTCACTGGAATGAAGACATTCCACATTGACTTTGGTGCTTGGGGCCATCTTTGACACAGTATATTTGGTGGCATAGCTGTTCTATGGAGGTCTCAGCAGGATCCACGGTGTAATTTCAGGTTGGCACATGGACTTTTTCCCACACTCTTATGCTCTTAATGAACGTTGTTGTGCAAAAAAGCTGAGTCTGGTAGCATCGCCATGGATTTTAGTGTCACATTTCTGATAACTGGCATTGCTATCCAGGGACTGATAATGATCTAAGTCTTAGCAGTTCCTAAAGATAGTTCTGATAGATTCATAACCATGTCACTGATGCTATCTTTTGCTGTTGAAGGTGCTGGTACAGAACTAGAGAAGGTTATATGCTAAAACACTCTTTATCTTTTGGGTATTTTTTTCATCAGGATTTTCATAGTCTTTTTTAGCCTGTAAGGAAGCGAATATGATGTTTAATCCTCACAATTTGTTGAAAACAGTTGGAACTTTATGCCTCTGCAAAATTAAGCATCTGAGACTACTGCAGCTCTTTGCTCTTTTACCCCAGTCCATTCCTGCAGTATCACTGCTGGAAAGCTGCTGCGTATGAGTAGTAGGTGATGAGACGATGCCTACTAGTTCTGCGATGGCAATGTAAACATGAAGGGAAAAGAAAATAGATGGCTGTTTTTTGTGGGGACAGACCTTCTTGCCGCAGCACCTAGGGCTGTGGGAGGGAGGAGCAGATTGCCAGCCTGGAGCTGCCAGAGGGAGCAGCTGCCACCTCCAGCTTGGCCTCGGAATGGGCTGCACATTTTAGCAAGTACTTAGCACTTTTGAGCAGGCTGGGAAAAAACAACTTCTGTAGCTCGTCTCCTACTGTAGCTGATTTCTGTCTGATCTGAAGACCGGACACTGCAGTGACCCAAGAGCCATAAGGAGCAATGGCACAGATGCAACCAGTGCAGTGGGCTTCTTTTCTGTAAACCCTGTTTCACATGTGTCATGCAGGGCTCTGTTGATTTCGGAGATGCTGCCTCACCTCTCATTCCTCATAGGGAGCTCTTCAGCTCTTCGTGTTCTGCTTACTTTCCTTGATAATGGTTTTGCTTTTCCAGGGTTAACTTCACAAGAGAAATCGCTAACAACTTCCTTTCTTTTTTAAGAAACAAGATCTCCGTGTTACAGAGCCAAGGCATAAACTTTCTGTTTAGGTTCTTGGGCAATCTCTCTTTTTATCAATAAACAAGTTGAAAAGTGGTGGTGATACAGGAAATTGTGGTGAGAGGTGGACTTTTGTCATTCCCAAGCCATAGGAATGGAGTAATCACAGATAATGTACTTACTCTTAAGATGTTTTTTCCTGTGGGGTTGCTGACATATTAAACCTAGGCAAAAGGGCTAAATAAAATGTGCATTATGTGTTTGAAAGATTCAATGACACGTTTAATCCATGTTACTCTGATGTGCCAAAAATGCAGTTAGTATGTGAATTCTGCAGGCAAATATAATTGCAATACAATTTCTTCTTCTTCCTGTACAATCACACACATCCTCCCTGCAGGGATTTTATTGTTCAGTGGACTACACTGTGTGTTTGAAAAAAAAAAAATCATTTATATGTAAATATAACATGAAGGCTGCAAATATCGAAGCTGTTACAGAGACAAAGGGCATGCACATGAAAACAAATGGACCTGCTGTGGTTAGAAATTCATAGTTTACCATAATAAGGGGAAAAATAAATGAGGTTGTCTTTGAAACCTTATAGGTCAGCATTTTAGACTTTTGTATTTGTGTTCCAATTAAAGAAGAAAATGGAAAAGCTTCTGGGTATTTACTATTTTTAAGCCAAGTTGCAAGTGGAGAAGAAGAAACACTATTTTTCATATGTTCTATTAGCAAACTACATGGCATGATTTTTTTGTTGTTGTTTGGCTAGCACATAGTTTTATGTGAAGTTTGCTTGGTTTGGGGTATTGAGTTTTTGACAATTGTATTTATTTCTTTTTTCCACCTTAAATGTAAATAAAATTTTCAAGGAAAATGGTAGTAGAAATTACTTCTGTGGGTCTTGATAGTAGCTCACAAACTACTGTGAGGTACAGGAAATAAGCATTCAAAAGCAAGAAGGAAATCGGGGCAGAAAACAAGGAGATGATGGATATTTGTGGTATCTTCTAACATTATTTGGTTTGCGTAAATTTTTGTTGTTGTTAAAGTGCCTTAGAAAGGAAATACTTTAACTGTGATTTGTACTTAAAATAACATAAATTATTTTTAAGATTAATTCACATTAACCATCACAAATTCTTCACTTACCTGTCACTGTTGCTGGAGATCCAACTCCTAACTCCTGCTAATGCACCTTCTACTTTAGCAAGGGAAAATGTAATTTATTTTTATGGGTATTTTAGAAAAGTCTGCTTTTAAGAACAAACCAGTGCCTCCTCTAATAAGTGTTAAAGCCTGAACCTGTGCAATTTGTAATGAGTGTAGTCTATCGTCTTAAAAGTGTCCTGGGGATTTATGTACTAAACTCAGATTAATGCTAATAGGAGGTACCTGAATAAATACTCTGCTGCACTGATAAGAAAATAGATCGTTTATTTGGTGTTACCTTTCACTTTGCCTTCATTTATTTCTATTTTTTTTAAACCAAATTGGGATTGGAGTTTATGGTATAAGGAACTTTTCTTCCTCTTTGCAGGTATGCTTTTAAGAAGAGTATTGATGATGAGGAAGTCCACATGTTAGTCATTTTTTACTAATCCCACCGAAGAAAATGAAGCCACACTTCAGCTTTGCCGATCCTTTTCCCACCACTGTTGGCTGAATGAGAAATGGTTGTGTGATTATGCTGACACCCCAGCATGCATTTGGTAGACCTGTGGCTAACTCGTTCCCTCTCCATGTGTCTGCTCTTACAAAGTTTTGTCCTCATGATACTGTGCTTTCATTCTGCCAGTATGTGCCCGAAAGGCTGCCTCTGTTCTCACTCCGGAGGTTTAAACGTCAGCTGTAGCAATGCAAACCTCAAGGAGATACCCAGAGATCTTCCTCCAGAAACGGTCTTACTTTATTTGGACTCCAATCAGATAACGTCTATCCCCAATGAGATTTTTAAGGACTTGCACCAACTGAGAGTCCTCAATTTATCAAAAAACGGGATTGAATTTATAGATGAACATGCCTTTAAGGGGGTGGCAGAAACCTTACAGACTCTGGATTTGTCTGACAACCGGATTCAAAGCGTGCACAAAAACGCTTTCAACAACTTAAAGGCCAGAGCCAGAATTGCCAACAACCCCTGGCACTGTGACTGCACACTGCAGCAGGTGTTGAGGAGCATGGCCTCCAACCACGAGACAGCCAACAACGTCATCTGCAAGACCTCTGTGCTGGATGAACATGCCGGGAGACCTTTCCTCAATGCTGCCAACGATGCTGACCTCTGCAACCTTCCCAAAAAGACTACTGATTATGCCATGCTGGTCACCATGTTTGGCTGGTTCACCATGGTGATCTCGTACGTGGTTTATTACGTCCGGCAAAATCAGGAGGATGCAAGGAGGCACCTTGAGTACTTGAAATCCCTGCCAAGCAGGCAAAAGAAACCAGATGAAGCCGATGACATTAGCACTGTGGTATAGTATTCTGAATACAATGACTGTCTTTGCGATGGAAATGAGATTTGGATGACACTAAAACCAGAGATTTACTTCTAACATTCATTGTAAACATGAAGACTTTTTTTTTTTTTTTTTTTTTTTTTTTTTTTTCCTCCTGTTTAACTGAATTACGCCACTGTTGAGCTTTCTAACAGAGTTTTGTCTGGATGGTATACATTAATTATTTCTCTGGTATCCTAAAGCAAGTGAATTAATATGTAAACCTTAGTTTAGACCCATTCCACTATTTAATAATGAAATTTATTTTTTTAATTTAAAAAACAAATAAAAGCTTAACTTTGAACCATGTAAAACAGAGTAATTTATTGATCAGAAACCTGTCTGGTGCCAGAGTATATTGAGTTTGATCAATGCTCATGAGGTGGAACTTGAGAGCGATAATGAAGTGGGCTGTGAGAAGTCTGAGAGTAGAGAGTCCCCGGAGGGCACTTCTGTCCCCAGGGCACAAGGTGAAGAGCTGGCGAGTGGTGGCCCATTTGTGGGCTGCTCATTGTGATGAGAGAATACCCTGACTTCAGGAGAAGGGAATGGAAACTCAGGTAGGATCCTGGAGAGTGTTTTGGCAGTGTTAGGGAGAAACCAACATGAAGGACCAACATTAGAGAACACCGAAGAGAGGTAAGTAGAGAAGTGGGGCTAGTTTTCATCTTACACCCACTTACTGCCACCCATGAGCTTCAAGCAGATGTCCTGAGCACTGGGGAGGGCAGCAGCATGGCAAGAGCAAACTTAGTCATAGTGTTCAAAATAGATCACCAATCATGATGGGAAGAAAAAGAAAAAAAAAAAAATAGTCTTTCTAATCTGTATATGGGCTCATAACTGAAAGTGGTTTCATTTTTTGGATGCAACATATTTTTAAAAAGGCTGAACAAAGTAAAATTGAATATATAGGCTGAGCATATTCTGTTGTGTGTTAGACAAGATATTTTTATATGATTTTATGGATAAATGCTTAGGAAAATAAAAAGCTCATGAGGTTAAACTCAGCCTTGAATATAAAATGTATATTTTAAAGCCCTACTGTCTTCAGAACCATGATGGTTTTCTGTTTTCATAGATAAAGTTTTTGAAGGGAACAAATTCACAAGAATGTGTTTCTCTTATCATTTTATTATGGTGATAAAGGACATTTATCTCTGGGTCCCTATAGATTCTGTCTAACTAACATTAGAATACAGATTGCAGCAGTGTGGATTAAAAAAATGTACAAAATGCTGCTTTGCAAAAAGAAGTTAGAAAGGACAGCCGTAAAATTTTCAAAAAAAATCCAGAGTAGTATCTCCTATTAGGTTATCCATTATTTCTGTTATGAGTGTATTCTTTTACATTTTAGAGGGCACAATGTTATTTATCTTATTTCTTTCAGAACATTGTTAAAAAAAATAAATATCACCTCTAAAATCTATTATAAAACAGGGAGACAACACGGATTTATTTTTATTTTTTATTTTTTAATGTGCACAGAGTCAACTTTTTATTTCATCTTTTTGGCCAGAATCCCGAGTAGTTGTTCTTCTGACTGACTCCACTTGTGTGCACTGTTTTCTCAAAAAGCCTTCGGTATTTCAGATGAACCATTTTTGGAACCTTTAGAGAATGTTAATGTTTGCAAAGGGCAGGGTCCATCCAAAATACCTGCTCTCTGCCATCCCCAAAGTAAAAAATAAATAATAATAAAAATGTTTTCTAAGGAAAGGAGGCTGTTCATTATGCATCCTGTTTAGTTTGCATTTTATATGGTTTGTTTTTCAAGCTCTGTCTTGCCAAAATTTCCACCATTGCAGAAGTGCTGTCTGCAGCCTCGCAAGCTCTGTGTGACTTCTTGCAGGAGCCAAAAGCAGTTGGACTAAATACAAATGTGAATTTGAAGAGATGAGATAAAATATACTGTACTGAATGTATAACAAACCTTGCCCAACAGGACATATCTACGTGAGGATACGCAGAGGCCTGTAGGCCTCTACAGAGGCCTGTTGGGCCTCTGAATAGGTGGATACAAGTTCATTCCTTGATCCAATTCTCTTATTTTCTGTAAAATCTCCTTAAGGGTAAAATTTGTCTTGTTTCTGTTGCTGTGCTGCTCACGCAATATTTTGGATGTCAGCTACTTCTGGAAAAAGAACAGGGAGGACTAGCTAAAAGAAGAGAGCAAACAGGAGGTGCTGACTTACTCTGGAATTTAGTGCTCTTCATTCAGAACTAAGTACAGGAGTTCCCCCACAAAATTTGGACAAAGTGATTTAAATTGAAATGTTTACAAAAATCTTTAGTGTCTGTCACTTGCAGATTATTAAAATTTGTTTTCAAGCAGGTTTTATTTTAAATGAAAACAAACAACCCTCCTCACCCAAACTGTCTGAGAAAGCTATCTAAATAATTTATCTTCAGTTTTTCCATTTTTTTCAACATATTACTTGATCCATAAGATCGGTTCTGTAGCTGGTGCACTCTTACACCAGCTGAGCTTCTGACCCCAGGTGTTATAAATCCTGAGCAAAACCAATTTAAACCCAGCTAAACTGTATTCAATAGAATGGCTCTGGAAGGCTGGTTTCACATCAGTTCTCTGGGTCAACTGATTTTCCATAGTAGATTCCCTATCAAACATCTCATCACAAAACTGAAACCAATACTGAAGTCTCTGTTTAAAATCTAAGAATAAAGGTAATGCTCTGACAACTAGATGGTAGGTGTAAACTCCTCAAGCTAAATTTCACTGATGAGGGGAAAAAAATAAATCACTGTTCTCAGCTATGTCACCATAGCAGTGCTAATACTCATGACAACTCAAGTATTTAACAGTGCTAGTACTCATGACAACTCAAGTGTTTAAGTTACACTTGTTTATTTCAATGAAAAGGAACAGAAAAGTTAAAAACATTTAGCCTAAGAAGATACATGTTTTTTTCATGTTTACTACGCACCTTTCTGTCCAAAGCTTTTCTGTGTAGGGAAGCCCTGCCCTTTGAAGTCAATGGCAAAAAAACTTTTTAAGCTTTGATTGCATAACACTTAATGGAATTTTCTCAAAATTGTTTCACTCAAAAATGAGTAAATCAGTAAGTTTCTAGCTGTGATATGTTCGCATATAAATACAGATGAGAGGAAACGGATGTTTCCGTAGTCACAGGAGACAGCATATGACAGAAAATTAAGAGGAAAATGCATAACACTGTGCTTGTTAATTTTTTAATTAAGATACTTCAGAAAAAGGGCTAGGGCTCAAGAAGTTAAATGTGATTTATCAGTATCCTAAATCTAACAAACAAACAAACAAACAAACAAAAACATGTCTTTGTTTCTAAATAGTAAAAGATAACTCCCAGGATATATATATATATATATATATATATATTTTTTTTTTTTTTCTTACAACTAAAGCTGCATTTCCTCTGCTAATTTTGTAGTGTTACTATACTCTGCAGGTGAGAACTGTGATGGTGCATTTGGGCTGCATATATTTAGATTCATACTTTATTCTATATACGTGGTATACTTATGTATTCTATATATACTTTTATTCTGTTATCAGTTTTTTGCAGAATTAGATACAAATACCTTCACCACTAATATAAGTTTTCTTCAGTAGCAAGATTTTGCCTCATCATTGCCCTAACTTTCTGAGGCTGACATCCCTTTGGCAGTTTCCAAGGGAGCTTAGCAGTTCTGTAAGCTCCCCATTGAAGGATGGGTTTTATTCCAAGCATTTTATTATTTATATATGTGTGTATATATATATTTATATATATTATTTATGAGTCCAAAGCAAGAAGCAGGAAACAGACAGCATTAGTACGTTGTAGGCACATTGACTGGTCTTTTTGAGGAGAAAGAGGTGCCTGACAAACAACAGATCTTTCAGTGTGCTTTGCTGAGGAAGGAACAATTTTCAGGTGCCATATATGGTGGGGCAAGCTAACAAATACAAAACAAATCAGAACTTTTTCGTTCCAAACATATCAGAAACATGAATCCTCTAAGAGCCAAGAGCTAAACAGATTACTGAAGAAGCACTGTGTTTGGGTAAATGTTTTGAATGCAGATATAATCACCTGTAAGAAGAGGAAAAGTTGTATTAGGGATTAAAAGACAAGACCCAAAAGTGAGAAAAAATCGCTTTCTTGAAGGAGAATGGTTACGAAAACTTTTGAGATGTTCCAGAAATCTCAGACTGGGTCCACTACTGTGCAAGATATTTCTGAATGATCTGGAAAAGGGACTTAATAATGCTCTGATAACATTTGTAGTTGATAAGTTACTCAGGGCAGTCGAACCTACAACTAACTGTGAAGAAATACAGAAGGTTCTCACATTTCTAAGTTATCAGACAATAATAAAATGAAGGCTGGATTTGGTGTGAATAATTGCAAAGTACTGCAGAGGGCACATCCTTTTGCTCTGAATACAAGAATAGTCTAAATTAGCTATAATCACATGCAAAAAACATCTTGGAGGCACAGTGGGAAGCCTTTCAATGATAAACACCAGAAAATATTACAAGGAAAATAGACAGCCAAACAGCATGGTGGAACAACTCTATAAAACCCCTGTATAAGATCTGTGAGAAATCCATACCTGAAACATCAGACTCAGTTTGAGTTCCACTCATGTCCAAAACCATAAATCTGTGGTCCAGAACTATGTGAAGAAGTGGAGACATCTAGAAGATGTGGAGAAAGGCAGTAAGTCATGAAGGATCTGAGGTGGCTTCCGTAGCAGAGCAGATCAAACAGCCTGGGTCTCTTTGGCATAGCAGTGAAATGCCAGAGGAAGAGAAGGTAAAACCTGGAGTAGAACACAAAAAAGTGATCAGAAATTAGCACAGTACCAATTAAGGATTATCAGGCAGCAGGCTTTTGTTTTTGTTTTTGTTTTAAAATAGTTTTGTTGTTGTTATAGAGTATGTGTTTAAGTGATAAAACACAAGATACTGTAGAGAAGAAAATGCATTAAAAGGTGGGATTCCATAAATTGATTGAAGTCATGGTCACCAAATTATTTAACACTGGTGCAGACACAATTCGCAGCTCAGAGAACCCCAGATCTGTTCATTGCAGGGAGAGCTTCTCTAAGAAAGGCTCATATCTGTGCTTCTGCTGATAGGCTGACAAAGGAGAAGGTTCTGGGGAGACCTTATAGCAGGCTTCCAGTGCCTAAAGGGGGCCTGCAGGAAAGCTGGGGAGGGACTCTTTGTCAGGGAGTGTCGTGAGAGGACAAGGGAAATGAGTTTAAACTAAAAGACGGTAGATTTAAATTAGATGTTAGGAATAAGTTCTTTACTCAGAGGGTGATGAGGCACTGGAACATGCTGCCCAGAGAAGCTGTGGATGCCCCATCCCTGGAGGTGTTCAAGGCCAGGCTGGATGGGGCTTTGGGCAACCTTGTCTGGTGGGAAGTGTCCCTGTCCATGGCAGGGGGTTGGAACAAGGTCATCTTTAAGGTCCCTTCCAACCCAAACCATTCTGTGATTCTATAATTCTGTTCTCTCTGAGGTGCCACTGGGTTCTTGAAGAAGGGAAGGTGGGCTTGATTTTACAGCACCGCTGCTCTCATGAATCCAGTGGGAAGCAAGTTGTGCTACACTACCCTCCCAGTGAGACACACTGTAGTGTAGGGGCTTTTGTGCAGACAAGGAGTTTCACGTATATGGAGTGGGACTGAAACCCGGGAAAAGCAAGACCACATTTAACCACTGACATATCCTCGCTGTGGGCTGCAGCACTAGCATCCACACAGGGTTCAGGCTCTCGTTGTTGAGTTGTGCCAAGACTGTGTTAACTAAAGCAGTGGCAGTTTTTCACTGTTGCCTATGGGAAAGTTATTTGGAGGTCGTTCCTGAGGTGCTTTGATGCTACTCTTACAGCTCACCTTGTGGTGCTTTGATGCTACTCTTACACCTCGCCTTGTGGTCTATCCAAAAAGAATGAGGATTTCCCTATAGGCTCTTCTTAAAACACTAAAGCTTTGTTTTTCACATAGAAATGCCTTCATCATTGCCTGTTCTTTTCCAGATGTGATGATACAATGAAAGTATGAGCACTTCAAAGTGATGGGATAATATCCTGGCATCTTTAGTTTTGGTTGGTCCACAAGTCAGTTAATTTGGGAAGTGAAACTAACCAACAAGCAATGAATACAGATTGCAGAGGCCATACCATGTCAATGTATGAAGAATGTGTTTTATGCGTGCCTAGACATATGTGAGTATGTATGCATGCAGGTCATCCATATGTCTCACATTCTTTCATGCTTCCCTGAGGTTTGCTTGTGCATATGAGTGTGTCAGATACATGTACACACTTGCACATGGATAAAACTGGAAGTCCTTTGGATGTTTTCATTGCCCCTATTTAGCCATGAAATAGGTTGCTTGGTTGCTTCAAAGATGTGATTCACACTGCTTCTGAGCCAAGTACACCTCCATCCTCAGCCTTGCATGGTGCCCTTGGTAGTCCCAGCACCACCTGCACATAACAGGAAAGAACATGGGATGACTGGCATAGCTTATCCTCTTCCCTTTCTGAAATCATTAGTCAAACCCATCAGTTGCCATATAAAGCTGTTGTAGAACTTTGTGAGCCATATTTTGCTTTCCTTCTGGCTCACAAAAAGCAATACAATTTTCTAGGAGGAAAAATAGTTGAGTGAATGATGTAATGCCTTTTAGCTCATAAGACGCAGTCCTGTTTGTAAAAGCTGGAGAGTGGAAACGTGACTAGTGTCCCTGGATCTGTTCTCCCTTCTGCACTTGTTAATGAGTAGGTTTTTGGCACTACAAGAGTGTTTGGCTATGTTTTTCTCCTAGGAGATAGCTATGCGCCTTACAGGAGTTTTCTTGAGATGGTTCTGAATCTGAATACAGCCGCTAAGGCCAGCAAAAGCTCCAGAATTAAAAATGCATGTTTTTAAGCTTTCCTTATTTCTGGGAAATTTGAGAAGCAGTTAAGTATTTGGGAATTCAAACATGTATTATTCTTAATGCTGCTTTGAGGTTTCAAATGCACATTTTGAGCATCCTGCTTGTTCAGTGGGGCACTTTGCATGTAGGATTCATAAAGACACAGCAATCTCCAAAGCCTGTAAGTGGCAGATTAAACTGGGCATTGAAGGGGAAAAAAAGTCCCTATGTTAAACAGTCTGTTTAGATATCTTTATCCCTTGTAATTATTAGCCTCTGTCTCATCATCAAAGTTAGTGATGGCTAGATTTTTATAGCGCCATCTTTATTTGCAAAAATAGGTCTTCAAAGCAAATCTGACCAAACAATATTAAGAAGATGATTGAGTTTTAACATATGTTAAATGCTGGGTTTCCTTGTATGTCTCTCTGCATTTAAGAAAAAAAATCATGTAACGTTATCATTTTCCTTAAATAATAGTAGCTATGAGACCATATTCTGATATTCTTTCAGATGTACTCTGAAAGTTATAAATATAAAGAAGCAAGGAAAAAACTGGGAAGAAAAACAAACTCCAGAATTTTCAGGTCTTCTTCATAAAGTGAACCTGGACCAAAAAAAAAAAAAAAAAAAAAAAAAAAGGTCGGTCCTCGGACAGCCTATTCCTGTCTCTTCCTTTGAGGATTAGCTCTGTGCTCAACACTGCATTTCATGGTTTACCAATTTTTCATTTCTCTACCTAAGCCAGATTAACATTTGCTTTCTGCAAAAACTCTCCTTAATGGAGCTATCAGCATCAGAGAACATGGAGACATTTCACATGGGCTGAAAGAAGAACTGTGAGTGCAACAAATAAGCTCTCTGGACAATATTTTTGTACCCCGTTAATTAAATTTAGTGGCAAAGGAAAAGAGTTGTTGTTGAATTAATGTCCTGCTGGAGAGATTTCAGATTCTCAGGTAGATCCTGCCTTTTGTATTCTTTGCATAGCTGTGCAAACCACACATCTTCTTGTTCCTATATTTCGGGAGCTATGGTTTTGGTTGCTATTACAGAAGACAAAACTTCTTATCCCTTTCTTGTTGCAGTCAAACTCTCCAACACTGCACTACACCAACCTAGCCAGTTTGATTCATCAAGAAGGGGATGTCTGACCACTTCACAGTTACAGTCAAAATGTTAGAATTTTCCCCGTCTTTATTATTTTCTTGTTTAATATTACCTTTGTTGTTGAATAACATTCCCACAAATGATTTTTACATCAGATTTTTACATTTCACCTTCAACAAGCTTGTTTTTTCTTAACAATAAATGTTTCCTATTGCTATGAATGGTGGGCCTCAGTGGGAAATTCATGCATGCATGGATCAGCATAGATTTATTCTTTTCTCATGTTTTTTACAAGATTCTTGAACTGATGAATATAGTAGGATTTCTTTCAAAGAAAATATGTCTATGCAAGATTTTTTTTTTGATGGCTGATCAATAAATGAACAAAGTATTATTTCTGAAGTTCTGAAGGAGAAAAAGATGATCTGTTTAGAAGAGCTAGGTAAAATATAAAGGTATTCTTTCAATAGACAAGGTGTGCAATACTTTAAAACATTTATTTTTCTTCAGAAACTGTAGCAATTGTGAAAATATAGTTGAAAACATCATGCTAGAAGCAAGTTGTAACAATGAAAAATATTTTTATATATAAAAAAGAAATCTCTATCTTGAGTTTTAACATTGTGATGTACCGCAATTCCTGGCCCAACTTGCTTTGTTTGTTAGCAGACTTCCTTCCCAAATCCAAGAATGCACTTGGAACTCAATGTAAGACAGCAGAAGTTTTGCCATTGCCTTTAGTGGGTTCAGGATATTGGAGAATAAATGAGTTATTGATGGAAAGTGAACTGAGTGACTATTATGGTGGTTGTTTTTGTGCTTTGGTGGTTAATATGGGTTTCACATCTAGATAACAGTATCACACAATTTTTCAGTGCTGCATCCTCACACTTCATAGCAGCAAAGAGGGACTAGCCGTTCCTTATACTGTTGGCCAACAACTGTGGCAATTGTCTTAATTTTTTATTGTTTGTATGATAAAAGACAGATGGTGCCTTTTTGTGTCTGGCTGTACATAGACCTCTCTGGAATCTGCAAGTGAATGTGTACAATTGTAGGCTTTTTCAGTGGAAAAAAAAAAAAAAAAAAAAAAAAAAAAAAAGGTATTTAAGCAGGTTGACTGCATGATATTAGCTTTCAGTAAGGGGTTCATCCAGCATCACCCACAAAGTTACTTTTTAGCAAAATTGCTGGAGTCAGCCAGCTTCTGGAAAATAACCACCATTATTGTTTAAATGCTTGTATTCCAGTATGTGCCCTCAATTACTGCTGTTCTACACCACTGTGTCCTCTGTGAACAGCACTGTGGAGGTGAGCAAAAAGTTGTCTTGGAAGAAAGAAACTTTGAATTTTCAGGCTCTCATGAGAGAGTGGAGGAATGTTTTTTCATGGAAACTACCTCAATTAAAAACACAACGGTACGTAATCGTGGACCTGAGGAGACCTGACACACATTTCATGCCTGGCCCCTGACTGCCTCAGAAAATAGATGCCATACACAGAGAACAAATGGTTTGGGCTGAGGAGAATGAGTCATACACAGATGAGCTGCTTTTGCTGAAAACCCACTGAAATACAATGATTAAATACACTTTACATTTGGAAAATCCTGCAGGCAAGTCTTTAATCAGTGTTGAAATGCTTTCCTTTCTGATGCCAGTAGATTTGTTCTGACACAACATGGCGATGACTAGAGGTGTGGCAGTCAGCGTTAGCTGGTAGAGGGATATGGGTGATGGCTGTTCGTGGTACGTGAGTGCAGCATTAGGTGTAGGACAGCGTGCACTTTCTGCTGCACATATTGGATGGAGCTTGATGAAGAACCAACTTTTCAGTATAAACTGAAAAGACTCCCATGAAAGGTCATCATCTGGCTGACAATTTGGAGAGTGGGCTGATGGCACCCCTCTTGGCATGCCTACTGAAGCTCTTCCTGATGAACTTGCTTTGAAATAGCATCTCTTACCCCTTGTGGAAAACTGCATTGGTTCATGACTCATGGACTTCAGCTCTTTCAGCCTCCTGTCTGCACACATGTGCATGTACTCACATGGGTGCAGTCTTGTTTGACTCAGCTCAGTCTTGTATTTAGGAAAGCGAGAATTAAAATGCCCCGCATTGTGCATTAGTGTGTATAGAGATGGTGGACTTTGGTGGCAGCAATATCCTGGGAATCCTATCCACAGGCTTGTAGGGGTGGGTGGGGAGAGGGTCAGAGGGTGCTCACCGTGATCATGTGCTACTTCAGTATTGATACAAAAAGTTCTTGATTATTTTAAGTCTTCTACTTTCTTAGTTGCCCAACATTGGAACATTTTCTGTAAAAATGAAGGCATAATAATTAAATCATTGCTTATCAGTGCCATAATGCAGACTTAATTACTGCACGTTCTAAGTCATGTCTGAGCCTGCCAGGATTCTTCGACCTGAGGCCACTTCCCCTAGGCCAAGAGTCAGCCAAGTTCTATGTGCATCCCTGCCCAACCACAGGGCACCTGCCTCTGTGCAAAACAGGCCTTGTTCACCTGACAGCTACACTCAGGGGGTTCTCTGTGTCCTTTAGTGGCAATGTGGACAGGCATCTGCCTGTCTTTCAGACGTTGCATATTTCTGTGTGTAGACTTCATTTCATATGAGGAAGAAATGGTCAGGTAGCTGGGCAGGGTAAGGTTAGTGGGAATCTGGTCCTTGTGCTCCCAAGGCTAAAGGATTGGCTGGGGTAGATAATAGAAGAGCTGATTTGATGCAAGAGGTTATGGGAATGACTGGAAAGCAAGAAAAAAACCTGTAACCTGGTAATCTGTATTTGGGAGAAGCCCTGAGCTCTCTGCAGAGGGAAGGGTGGGAAAGGCTGAGGTAAGATGAATACTTTGTGAGAATGTTCTGTGTGGGGATATTCAATTATTCAGAGAGCTGCTGACAAGGGAGAGGGGGATGCAGGAGTTCCCCTGTTCAGTCACCATGAGCCTTGCTGATGCAGTAAGTTGTTTTCGACCTCCCATAACATCATTGCCACTGCTCCTGTGGGATCGTGGCCGTGCTGGGAGAGACGGATGTTAGGATGCTCATGCTCCTGATTAAGGAGATCAGTTGCCCAGTCCTACCTGTCCCAGCCAGGGGATTTCTTCCTCACCAGCCCTGAGACCTTCCTGTCATGGGGACCTGGGCCAGTAGGGGACATCCCACTGCTGGCCCTCTTCCTGGCCACTGCAAGGCTGGTTCCCAATGAGCAGGGTGGCAGAGACACACATCAACTTCAAAGAAGAGAGGTATTTCTCTTTTTAGGCAATGAGTAGTAAATAATATTCATGCTCTGCTCTCCCACAGAAGGGCATTTAAACCAGCTGTACATGTCTTTGGAGACACGGAGAAGATGTAGTGAAGGAGGCAGCAGGCTATATAAATCAAATCATCCCTTTCATGCTTCCCTCTGCTTTGTCTGTCCTTTTAAAAAAATTCATCTGCTGTGGGACCACCTACTCTTGCTTCACTGCTGTATAAGCAGATATAAGAGAAAAGAGAAGAGGGTCAGATCCTTACGTGAAGTTTAATGTAGTTCCACTAAAATGAAAGGAGCTGTTCCCATTTATCACGAGGAAGATCCTCTTACAGGACACACTTCTAACTGCCAGCATCTTCACTGAGCATGAGGGAAAGAAATCTGGGGTATTTTGGGAGGAATATTTGGTCCAGCTGGTTTAAAGCTGTATGTTTTTCCGACTTCAGTTGTGCCTGGGATTTACTGTCAGAGGGAAAAATACTGATACAAGGGCTTGGGTTGGCACAAGTTTCTTTCATCACAAACTTAAGCTGTCAGGGCTAAGTAGAACAAGAAGAATAGGGACTTGTGCCTCCACTCAAATGAGAGCTTCAAGGCTTGCTAGATAACAAAGAGAATCTCATTTTAATTATGATCACCAGTGAATATTGAAAAGGTCATACAATTTCATCAGTGCATAGGACAGGAAGCATCTACACGAACTCCTCTCCCACCTTAAAGACAGCAGCATTTCCTGGCTTGTAGCCCAAAGGCTGTGAAGGCCAATAGGACTTTTTTTTTTTTTTTTTTTTTTTTTTTTTTCCCTAAAATAGTGTGGTACAATATTAAAAATGTTTTTTTGCTGCACTACAAGGGCAGTAAAGCAAGGCTAGTAAAGAGCAGTTATAATTTAAATAGAAAGTACCAGGGTCAGATGAAAACCTTCTTCTTGCAAAAGCATTCTAGTATACCATAAAGACATGGTGGTAGAAAAGGTGAGAAGTCTGTGTGCATTCGGATGCCTTATTAAGAACTTGTTAGTATTGCTATTGATTTATCCTCTGGAAAACTGACAGTAGACCAATTAGTCCACCTGAATACACATACACATATATTTCCCTGTGTGTGTGTAAATAGGTGTGTACCTGGCAGGGTGAGTAGTATCTTGTGAGAGCAAAATGACTTATACTGAACCTTATTTTCTGATATTTTTCTCCCGGTTTCTTACTCTTTTCCCACTTCCTAGCATGTTGTTATAGTTAAATCTTCCTTGAACTTTTTTGTTTGTTTGTTTGTTTTTCACATTGTTTGCCAGTGAACAGGGTCTGATTAGCAAGTTTCTAAAACTGAGGTGCTGTACATTTCACACTAAAATGCAAATATGTTCTTCAGCTGAGTCAAGACATACCACTTTGGAGGCACTTCCCTCACCCAATAAGATTTTTAAAAAATACACATCTTTTAAAATATCAGTCTCAGGTTTTGGCTTAACTTAAAAACCATAATTTTGAAACAGAGGTGAATTATCTCTACTGGTTATGACTTCAGAATTATGTCTTTTGCTCCTATGAGAAACTTACAGAGGAATAGTTTGCAAGCAGTCAATTCTGCATTTAAAAATAACCTTGTTTTGCAGGCGTATATAACTTGTTTTAGATATAGTTGCCAACTCTACCTATGATCCTTATCATTGTCAAGGAAATGAGAATTTCTCTGGGGTTGTTATCACTATAATTCCATGAAATATAATCGAGTACTGTAAATGTAAACCCTTGTTGCCTGCTGCCGGCCTCTTCTCAGACCTCATCATTCTTAGACGTGAATGTTATGGATGGGAGAGCTGTCTGCTGTGGTGTGTGATATCAACAAAGACTGCGAAACTCCAGATGAAATACAGGAGTGTTGCTCAACTTTTTGACAAATGTACCTTGGTAAAGGTCACCCGTAAAGGCAAAGATATATGGAAGATGCCTGGAGAGGTGTTCAGAAAACAGATGGTTCTGTTTTATTCCACCCCACCCCCACCCCCCACCCCTTACCTGTTTTTCACTTTTGAAATTGAAATCTTACAGGGACTGCAAAATTTTACAGTGACTGGAGAAATAGTGAAGTGAGTGCCACAGCCCAGATGATGCTTAATAAAAGTCAGGAAAAGTTTTTTAATTCAGACTTCCTCAAATTCTGCAAGCATGTAATTCTCTTCAGTGACTAATTAACAGCAGATAAAAGAGCTCTTAAATTCCTTAATAACAATCTTGCTTCTTCAAGGAAATGCAAGAACTCAGAATAAACATCCTTGAAGTACCCTTTTTTTAAGGCTTGGAAAGAGTGAAAGACTAAACTCGATATTTCAAATAGGTCTATGGTAAAAGTAAAATAAAATCAGGAAGATTTTAGCTTTGCACTCTTCATCTGTTCTCTATCCAGCAGCTGTAATTTATCCACCAAATAGATGAGGGAGACAAACTCCATACAAAATATATATGTTCTCTCACAACAGCTACAATGGATGGAATATTTGGTGTACAGGATTTATCTTCTGTTTTAATTCATTTTAATTTCCCAAAGTTCCAAGCTGATTTGTGTTCCAGCTGTAAGTATCTGAATAAAGACCAGATTTACAAAACCTTGAGCAAAGATTTGATTAAGATTTTATAATTCTGGCCTTAATGAAGAAACTCAGAACTGCATTATTCAGATTGTTTTGGAAGTCAGGGGGGTTAAAAACTTGTCTTAAAGAAAAATATTCCTTTAGGATCTTCTTAATAAGGATCCTAAGCTTATAAATGCATGTTTGGGAAGAAGGTAAGGACAGAAATCAAAACAGTTTTCTTTTAAATAATAAAATCTAGTCTTCATTTCAAAAGTGCAGGGCAGTCTGGGAGAGTGAAGCCAAACCCAGACCCCCCTCCTTTGTGTGTTGCAACCAGGATCTATGGCGGTCACAGTTGCTGACTGTCTGTGGGGATACTCCTGCCCATGGGAGTCAAATCAAGCAGACAGGAACCACTCTTTCTAGCCCTAGCTGGGACAAGGGCAATGTGCAGGCTGGGCTCTGCTAGGCAGCGTGGATGACCATCAACTTTGTTATCAGCAAGAGCTGGTGCTGGTGCTCATTGCCTTGATCCTTCCCTGCCATGCATGGGGTTGGCATGATGCTCATTTAGTTCATCTCCTGGATCACCCCCATGCGTGATGAAATTTGTGTCAAATGTTCCTTCCCTTTTCACTTCCATTTGTTTATTTTTCCTGTGTTGCTGAAAGCAAGAGTGGATCAGTACAGACCAATGATAAGCCCCCAGCAGGGACTAAGGCCTGGGGAGCGCTCTGAAGATAGGTGCAAATCCAAGCTCTGCAAAATGGTCTTCTTTATTCATGTCAAATATGTAATGAGAGTAAGTGTGTTTGGAAAAGGAGTTGCATGCTTTGAGGATGCTGTTTTCTAAATGAGAGGTGGTAACTATACCTTTGGTGAATGTGATTAGAGAATCTCCAGTGTTATGAGTAAAACACCTAAAGAACCCCTCTAAAAGGCAGGTAGCTTGATAATATCCACCTTTAAAGAGAGGACACCGCTTTCAGATTGTATTTTGCAGGACTGTCTCCCGGGGAAATCTACATTTACTTGAATGACTCAAATGAGGATTATGGGTTCAGAGTATCTGAATGCTTGGCTGTTCATTACAACTAAAGGTCTTGGTGTCAGATCATGTCCTAAAGGAGTCTGCATTAACCAGCTGGCCAGCAATGCCTAGCTGTAGAAATACGTAACATACTGAACAGCTTCCATCTTGCCCACTGAATTCAGCATGAAGATCAATTTGCAAGCTCTTCAAAAGTAGCTGATGACAGAATGGCTTGTTTGCTCAGAGACAAACTTCTGAGGCTCATTACATACTGTATGAGCCTCCTGCTTCACCTTCCTCTCTTGTTTTTGTAGTTATTCTAGGAACAACGTTAGGGTGACAAAAGAAAGTTTATACTCCACAGCAGAATCTTAGGTTTAAGATAAACTGTGTATTACCTAATGCCCTATGTATCCAGCTATCCAAACTGTTCTCTCTCAGTTGAGACCTGCCAATGTTGGGACTGTCTGCTAAGGTCTCCACTGCTGGTTACAGGTGTGCAGCTGAACAAAGCAAGTGCAAAACTTTACATAAAGGGGAATGCAATATATCCATCTTGATTATCTCTATCTACCATTAAAAAAAATAAAGAAAATCTACCATTAAAAAAATAAAGAAAATAAAAAATAAAATTAAAAAAAAAAAGTTCACAGAAGGATTTCTCTTTGGTTGGTTGGTTTTGAATTAAATTATCAAAGAATTTACATCTTTCTAATTTTTCAAGCAAATTTGCATGTTCTCTCCCCTGTTAGTGTTCCTGTTATAAAAGTGGAAAGGTACTGTCATTTCTTAAACTTGTGGATAGAGCTGAGAAAAAAAAAAGGGGGGGGGGGGGGGAGGGCACCCAACAGACAAACTTTTGCAAACAGCAGAAACTGCAGAAGTAGCTGTTTGTTTTTCTCCCAGTTATGTCAGTTGGCCTACAAAAACATGTCAGCTCCTCCCACGTCCAGGGGACTTATATCATCACAGCTAAAACAATGCTGTTGTTGTTTAAAAGAATGCAGTGTTTTCAGCTTTTGAGAGCAAATAGTATTCATCATCATCTTAGCATTGATAACAGTGCAGGAGAACAGTGGTTAATGATAAGCTTCTTGTTTATAGAGCCTGTCTCAAAACATCCTAAATTCTGCAGGCCGCTGCACTGGATAACCTTTTTCTAGTCCAATGTCAGTACTGAAGACAGGGTTTTCTGTCAAAATGGAGAACACGCATACTGATAAATATAAGTGGGTTTTAAACAATCCCACTATGGCGTTTTTCATAAAACAGTCAGAGTTTTCCTATTATTAACCAAACTTTTTTTCAGAGATTTGCTAATTGGGTGGTGCATTGCCACAGATTTACTCTGCAATCTTTTATCACTGCAGAGTCTTAGACACCCCTACCTCTACCAGGAGGGAAATAAACATGCTGTGAGGCTTCCTTAGCATTTCTATGTCACTATGAGATCCTCAGCTCATTTCTCATGACTGCTTACAAGGTTAAAAACAGAGCTTCCAGTGAGGAGCAAAAAGATTCTTGGGCCCACAAGGCAAAGTCTACTCATGTACAGGCTCCCTCCAGACCAGACTTGGACAAAGTGTTATGTTAATAGGATGTAGTAAAAGAAAGATAGAGACAGAGTATGTGGCTAGTTGCATGTTTTCAGGTATTTCTAAAATGTTTAAATATAAATAATCAAATCATCTATATATTTTTACTACATATCAGACTTCTTATTAGCACTTGGTACTATCCTGTGATCTCTGCAGTGTCAGCGGATCACAGGAAGAGACATATAACTTACATTTGAGTGGGAACATTTGATGGATGACAAAGTAGTTGGGCCACAGTTAGGCTTAGCAGAGTATTTCAGGTAAAAAGGAAAACATGAAAAAATCCCTAGGATATTTCTGGGCAAAACAAACCAAAGGAAAATATTACAAGAAAGGTTATTATTATGTTATCCTATTGTGTGGTATTTTGAGATGTTGCAGCAGAGAATTCAACTTGATGCCAAGTCTCTGCTTGGCTCTTAAAAGAGATTTTCAAGCATTTGAGGAGAGCCCGCTCAAAATGATGAGCAAAAAGATATTTATTTTTTTTTCTATAGAAGTTGGTAATGTTTTCCAAACAACTCAGTAGTGCTGAAATTTTCCTGCCTTTTTTTTTTTTTTTCCTCTGCTGCTGGAAGAAAACTTTGTGTATGTTACTCTACTGCTCTTTTGAAAACTTATCTTGTAACCTAAAGGTATATATGTTAGTTTTATTTCATTTTAGCCTATTCAACTGCAGATCAAGTATAAAGAATCAAAGCTGTTGGTTTAGCTGGTTTAAAAATTTGTTGGCTTCCATTTAAAACCAATAACCATAATACTTCCATAACAACTTCTGGCTGTGCTAACCTTCTAGAAATAACACACCCATACAGATTTAATTTGTCTTCAGGAAGGCTGGAACTATATTTTGTGAACTAACATATTTCAAAGCTATTAAAAGTTTGAGTTAAACAGTGTGATTTTGTGCTAAGAAATGCTTCTTAGTCTGGGCAGAATTATTAAAACGGAAAATAGAGCTCTTTCTACCATTTATCATTACTCTATTGTATTAAAGTACGCCATTCTAAAATGGTTCATACAAGGCTGTTCACCTATGAATGTGCAAAATTGATGCAATGACCCAGAAAACACCCAAGGAGCTGACTGAACTACAGCGTTTTGTGTTTAGCCACAGTGGGAGAAAACCAGTTCTGGATGCAATTACCTTTGTGCGGCACGAAGTCTCAGCATTCAAATGGTCCTGCTTAAATGGGAATCACAGTCTCAGTGGGCTTAAATCTGTGCAGCACTGACTTGCAACAACAAGGGCATTGCTCTCTTTATGATGGCAGCAAGGATAATGCTGAGCCTGGCTTCCTGAAGCATAACAGCACTGTAAGGAAATAGTCCAGTCCCAGATCTCCAGGAATGAAGTTGCTCCTTCAGTCAGTCAGAACAGTTAAGTTGAATTGCACAAAACATATGTTGCTTGCATAAGATGCATTTTGGGTGAAAACTCTGCTTTTAATTATAGACCATTGCATAAAATGTCAGTGATTAAACCGCAGAGTTAACAATATTCTTGGCTGGCATGAAACCAGCCAGAAAGCATGCTTCTCCTTCTGTTTACTCCTCTTGGAGCTGAATTTATCCTACTTTATGAAACATTAGTATTCAAGTGAAAAAAAAATCTACCAAAGAGAAAACTAGGATTTCTTCAACTGTTCTGTCTCTCGAGGTTTCACAACAGTGAAATTACCCAGGATAGGATCCAAAAGAAGTTAAGAAGGGCTCTTTTGAAACAGGGAAAAATTGAGATCTAATATCTCACTTCAAAGCAATAGAGATGAAATTCAGGTTTAGATTGTCTGAGATGGCCTTTTGGTGTCCTTTTTTCCATGGACTGGTGTGGAATGCCCATCCTTTAAAATCAGCAGTTGCCTCTGATAAGTAACATTCCTTCAGTATTTCTACAGAGCCTGAGATAATTATATCCAAGGCAAAACTGTCGAAGTTTGAAATCTGATCAGATATATATCCAGCTCAGCATGATCCACTTAAGTATTTGTTCTGATTTAGCCATTGTCATTCCAAAAATACTGTCATGGAGGAAAATATAAACATGATCCTTTCTTTTTTAGGATTGTTACCATCTGTATCATAGTTACCAAATGTTTCTTGCTTAACTTGTATTTAAAATTAACCTAGGCTCTGCATCGACTGCCTTTACTGTACGCATAATATAGTAATCACAGCTCTGTTCACAGAATGTGGTCTACATCAATAAGCATTTTTCTGTAGCTTTCAGTAATGTTTTCTGACAAGTGCTATTTTTGCCACTTCTTCTATAAATATGTAAGTCCTTATTATTCTGCTTTAGTGATTCACTTCTGTAATGATTTCTGTGGAAGTACGTTAAATTACACCGTCTGAGGTTATGGCCTCTGCTGCGCTTTTCAGAGTGTTTTCTTTTAGTCACCTCTATTTTTAGGTCAATTACTGAGTCCCCATCACATTCCATGACTGAAGATAGCACCTGTCCTTTTATTTATATCCTTATATTTTCTGAGTTCCTGTTGCTGCTTTTTTTGACTTCCCTTGCCATGTGTAACTACTTCTTATTATACTATTTCCTGATTTAACCTAGATTACACAATATCTGTGCAGGTTCAGCAATCCCTTGAAAGAACTAATTGAGCAGAAAATGCTAACAGGAGACCTATGGGCTGACCCTGGCCAAAGCAAAAATCCTTTTGCGCTTAAGGAGAGGAGGATACTTTCCATTTTAAATAAGGCAATTGATGGTAAGATCCGATCTTCCTCTGAATGCCATGCACTCACGTATTACTTTGGTAACCTTTTTGGGAGCAAAATGAGGATGTTTAAGAGTGTTTATTGGAAAGCTGAGTTCTGCCCAACTCCAAGACAGATCCTTAGCACCAGGAGTGGACACGAAAATCTGCTTTCCCTTTCTAACCTCCAGCTCCTGGATTTCTTGAAAGGGTTGACAGAAGCCACTTGATTTGCAGGGTGGCTGCCAGCTAAGCATGACCAGATTCCAGAGGAGCAGAGAAGAACCCTGTATGTGGCTCTGGTCTCTGTCTTCAGTAGGACTGGCTGCTTGTGGCAGGAATGTGAAGGGAACCAAGCAGTGAACAGCTCAGAAATACTCTGAGTTACCAAGTTTATACTGCAAAGTGTAACAGCCAAGAGCCAAGGGTCTCCTGTAAGGAGTATGTGATTAATGTCTGAAAAGGTATTTGGAGATTTTGGCAGATATTCAGAATCTATCATCATTTGACCTTTTCTAATATAGCTAATATAGCTTATTTTCTGTCATGTATGGCTTTGTTTGTGTAGTGTATTCCTTTTCTTTCTTTAATTACTATAGCTTATCCTTAAAATAAGCATCCACTGATGCATGTGTACCAGCATGAAGCCAGCATCACTCACCAGTGTATTGTTTTAAATTCATTTCCAATCACCTGGTTTGGGTTTAAATATATTTCCAATCATCTAATTTAGCAGGGGTAATTCCATTTGCACAGAGATATTTACAGTTCAAGAAACAGAAACACGTCTCAAAAATCTATTGAACTAGTATGTATAATTTGGGTAATAGCAGGCTATTCAGATTCGGTGTTCTCCACATGAGAACTGTATTTTACACACGAGAGTCTGTATTTTACCATGCTCAAAATAAGGATATCAGTTTCTTATGTCTTTGATTCTGCCTTACTTTAACTATAAAATGTCCTTCCTGTGGATTTTGAGCTGTTCCAACCTTAGCATGAATTCTTGGATCCCACAATTAAATGAACAGCTAATACCATGATAAGGGACAAGGAAAATAAAAATAAAAGAATAGTGATGGGTATTAAATTTTACTAGTGATAGCTGAAGACATTTTCCCAGATATGGCATTGATTTTGGTATGCTGGGAATGTTAGATTAAATTACCTGTTTCTCAGCAGCAATGCCATACAATTACAGTTATGATTGTGAACTTAATATTTTTATAGTTTTGGTTTTGTATCCTTTCTGTATCCAACTTCCAACATAACAGATACCTACTTAAATGCTGCCCAGTTAAAAACTGAGAGGTCCTCTCCATATTTATGGAGAAACACACTAGAAAAGTAGTCTTGAAGAAAGATAAGTAGTTCAAGTAGCCACTTCCCACTAGCACTAGAAACATTTAGGTCCAAAATAAAGCCAGGCATCTCAACAAGCAAGAGTAATTTTCTCCTCAAAATCTGTTCCTCAGGTCCGAGAGTCAGATTCAGCATTCACTGATGCAAATGTAAAGACCTTATTCATTTTAATGTGCCTAAGACTAGGACTTAAGAGTAAGGTTGACGGGAATTATGTGGCAAGGATAAATGGTTCACTTTGAGTTCCTGGAGAAAAAGTGCACTGCTCTCATTTTCCAGCCAGTCTGAATAACAAAAGCCCCCAAAGAACATTTATGCTTCTGGCATTTTGAGCTCCCCTTGCTGGTGTTGCTGTTATTCCTGTTAATTACCCACTTGGTTTTCTTTTCTCTTAGTGCTAATTCTGGGCCCTGATAGACTGACTCACTGTAAATTGACTAAGAAAGAAATCTTTCTTTGTCCTCAGCAAATATGAATAATTAATTTTTATCATTATGCTTCTTATCTGCCTTTCTCTTCCTGAAAAAAAGAATGGTGCATGTTTTAAATTAAAACAGGAGAGCATTGAAGTTAAACATTTCAGTCATACGGATATTTGAATAACATGTTATGTTTTCAGTGTAATACATTTGCCTTTTCAGCGCTATTTACTCTACTGCTAATGTTTCCAAAGCCTGTTTTGTAGCAACAATCTGCCAAAAGCTAAATATTCCGCAATTAGCAGAGAGGTAACACTATGCACCTCGAAATATATCTATACAGGCTAATAACTCACAGAGGACTCCAGCCTGGGAAGTCCACAGAGCTGCAGTGGCAGCATCAATGGAGGACCAGAGGCCAAGGGAATGCTCAGAAGAAGGTGATGGAGCTGTGCCCTGGGCAGCCACCTTCCTGTGCAGGTTGCCTCGGTGCTGGAGGACCTGAAATCTCACATTCAATGAAGTGGTGCTTGCTGAGCATACATTATCAACACCTCATTATCTACTGTACGGCAGGGGACCTGCAGTAATTGTGTGGGTGTTATGGACAGTGGCAAACGTGGTAGCTTGGAGTTGTTTCAGGCTGTGTGGAAAAGAAGGGGAGAATTTGTTGTATTGTTATGATTGTGTATTTTATTTCTTCCTACTTGAAATTTCTTCAGTTTCTAACAATTTGGCCTTCTTGGCTTAGATGCTCCAGAAAACTATTGCCTTTACTGGAGTTGTAACAAGTACCTATTTATACTGGACTGGCTCTCATGCTTAGTCTCAGATATCTCTGCGCATTCTCTATATCTAAATGTCTTCAGAAAATGCAAGGACATTTTCCATCTCCTGGGATGTCTGCTTCAAGAGCAATAACTGAAGTGAATAAAGAAAACATTAACAAGTGCTTTAGAAGTTTCAATGTTCATTTGGGTATTTCTGCACCTAAAGAAAAGATGAAAAAACACCACCCAACATGTGTAGAAAAATGATATTTAAAATGTCTACCCTGAAATAGTATCTTCATAGGCCTGACTTTTCTTTATACATGTCAAGATGACTGGATGTGTTGGAAATCATCTAACTACTCCTTTTCAGTGTCTAGTATAAGCGTGTTTATGTTTTAAGCATAGATGACTGCTATAAAGCTCATGGTCGTCATCACAAAAATCACCAAACTGAAAGCTGATCACTTTGGGCAGGTCCCCCTGCTTATGCAGAGTGATTTACATAGCAGCATACTGTTTTTAGGATGGCATCCTTCCCATCAATAATGATAGTTTAATGGGTGCTTTCTCCAGCTCCTGGGGAGAAAAAATGATATGTCCAAAATTCACATTTGTGCCAATGTTAAAGCCTTGTTGACGGGGTAGTTAAAATAGCTGCAGAGTTCATGTGTGCTGGGGTAACCAGCTTAGGATAGAGAGGTAGCCTAGGGATGTGCCTGGGGCAGAAATACAGGGTGCATAATGATCTGTGCTGGTGGCCAGAAAAAAACAGACTTGGATGTGGACGTGAGCTTGACTGATAGATTGAAATAACTTTGAAAACCTCCAGAAATCCAAATCAGGAAACACAATTGCTGGATGATGTGGTTGAATTAATGGTAAAATAATGATGGCCGTGAAACTGTAGCTGTTCCTCATAATGCGCCATCTGAATTGCAAAAACAGATCTTAAAAGGGTGTAGCAAAGGATCAGGCTAATAAACTCTTGCACATTTCATTATGCTTGAGCCAGAAGAAACAGCTGGACATACTGTAATAGTGATTCCACTTTAGAATAGCAGCAAGGATGCCAACAGCTATATTTTCATCTCTTAACACTCCTCCCCCTAGGTAAGACAATAAAAAAGAAAACCATTAGCCTTCTGTCCAGATGTCTCCTCTGACCCCAACCAGGTTTTTGAAAAAATCAAAGAAAATGCTGTCTCTATATGACCAGCCCAGGTTTTAGATCAAATTCACATGCAAAGGAGAAAAGCTATGAAGGGATCCTTTGACCAAATGCAGTTATCGTCATATTGAGCTGAAAAAAATAAAACAAGGAGACTAATTAGCCCTGAACTAACAAGAATGAGAGATAGGGGATGAAAATAAGAATGAAGAGTTCTCTCCCAAAGAAGAGAGAAAGAGATGCTTTTGGGAATGATACCTCCTTTTCTGGAAGCGATGCCTAAGTGACAGGCCATGTCTGTCTCACTGTGTTGACTGGAGGGAGACTACACTGAGTTGTTTATTATAGATGCCTATGTAGTAAATGTTTAAAACTGGGTGAGATGACCCTTCTCGTGGATACTTGTCTTGGGACAGGCATGATCAGTGAAGCCTTCTCTGTGTTACCAGGATGAAGAACCCACTACATATATCTCTGTATGTTTATGCATGGACACATTGTTTGGATGGATGCTCCTGTGCACTGAAGTTGATGGAAAGATTCCTAATGAGTTCCTAGGTACTAAACCTGATGCTGAGTAAAGTTACATCCTGTTCTTTTCCCTCTTCAGCTTCAATACCTTAATTTTACACTCATTCGAGATAAACAGCAATTAACACTTACAAATATTGATTACAAAACAAACAAAACAACAACTACAAACAAAACAACAACAAAAAAGGATGCAATCAGAGTTTCTTACCTATAGCCAAGGGAAATTGAAGTAAACGGACAATGGATTTATGTCTGTTTGAATTTCTACCATTCTCTTATGAAGATGAAACCCCCAATAAATATTCTGATATCCTATATATCTACATGTTTTTTAAATTTCCTTTTCAGTCAAAATGGGTTTTATCAGTCCCACTCCTGCCTCTGACTTAATTTGTAATCATGTTTTCTTAGGTGCCATAATCTGAATAAACTGATATAATTTCTCCACCTACCTCGAAAGCAAATAATTTTATCTTTTCATTGAAAATTCAGTGCTCTGGAGCATTTCATGCACACAAAATTAAGCTACTGGTTTGTAAATCTGACTTTACCATCTGGTTTGTGCATGGACTTCAAACAAAACCCTTCAGGAGTGAAAATGCATCCATCAAAGGGTAGACTGGCTGCTAATACAGAAACTTGGCCTGCACACTGGCACATCAGATGAAAGTACAGGATTCAAAGCTAATTTGGGACCCAGACATGTTAAATGAGAGTAATAGATTGAAGCATACAAGAGTACATTTCGCTAAGGCTAATGTGTGCTCTGATTTTTATCTTGCACTTATCATTGACCTTAGTGAGGCTGCACAAGTAAGGCATGGGCAAGCACAGGATTTGTTTCTTTGTGTTCAGAGCTGTACTTTCAGTCCAGTTGGTGAGAAAGTGAGATCACAGTTAATGAAAGAGTTGTTTGGACTAGTGAAAGGAATGACAAAAAAGATGGTGACAAACTAAATGCTCATATATGAGCAAGGACAGATAGTTTCACCTGAATGTTCTTAAAGAATAGGCAGGGATCACTACAGAGGCATTATCAATCAGTTTTGACACCTCATTAAGGGCAGAAGAACTTCCAGTGGACTGAAGGACAGGAGAGCCAAGGTGCAACCAATAGTTAAGTAGGTAATAAGTAGGAGAGAAAGATTAAATTGTGGACCCTTGAGGCAAGCTTCAATACCCAATGAAATAATAAAAGTTTGTTCCCAGACATTATTACTATGGCTTCCAAACAGGCAAGTTTAAGGGCATGTGGGAGGACTTCTAGGGTCTGAGATGCAATGAGATGGACAAGTACATATCAAGTTAATGGTTTCTGGTTAAGAGTTATAGCAACCCCTACACTCCACCACTGATTCCTCACCTGCCCCCACTAAACATAGCATTTTATGTTTAGATTATGTTTGGAAATAGTATCAAAAATAAAAGAAATTCGCTATGATCAATAAAAGAAATCAAGGAAAGGATTAGACATGAGTTTGCTCTGTGTAGCTAATTTAATTTAGGCACTCCTGATGTCCTCTCATATTTGGAAGTGATTTTGATTACTGTTACTGAATTTAGTTTAGTATACAGAGGCATGCATGCATAGAGGTTGGGGTGCAAAAGCAGGCAGGCACGTCCTTGCTGAGATTAAAAAAAAAAAAAAAAAGTTTGAATTTTCATTTTTCTTAAAAAACAAAAATCAAAACAATCCAAACTGAAAGAAAACAAAACAGACTGGGTTACCTGAGTTGCTGCTGGAGTCCTTTAACATTCTGATATTTCTTTCCACTATAGGGCAGGTGGCTTTAGTCCATTGGTTTAAGACAGCTCTTTTGGAGCTTTCTTTGCTATAATAGCTTTGAATGGCTATTAAAAAGGAATAAAAACAGAACCATTAATATATTGGGCCAGATGCCCAGTTAGTATAACGGAAATAATGCTATGCTGATGTACTCAGCGTAAAGATCTGGCCTATTGAATATTTAGAAAATACACTTGCCGACAATATTATCTATGCTTGATTGCCCTGTTTTCTGTATGCTCAAGGCAAATGAAAGAAAATTAGTTCTTTCTCATACCATTCCTTATAACCAGGAAAGAATCTGTGATTATCAGTCATAAGACCACTTGAAATATGAATACTTCATTGGCAATGACTTCCATGTTTAGTTTGTTACTTGGTTTTAGGGGACAGACTGTTGTTTTTTGCAGTGCGTGGATTTTTGATGTTTACGTACATAGCTGGCCAGAGGCAGTGGAGAGGTGTGTGTGTGTTGCACTCCAATATTTAATTTTTTGGGGGGTTTATTCAATTTCTCTTCATTTTTAAGGTGTTTGATTTGTCTAAGTGTATGTCTCAGTATTATGCATAGGTCATTAATCTATTCTCCTGAGATCTCTAACTTTTAACATTTATTTGTTCATAACATTTTTGGACAGATTCATGTAGCTTTTGCAGTTTTAAGCTTTTTAGTACTGGATTTTTCTTAGAAATGTTGGACTATGATATCACTTTGAATTTGTTAGGTGGCTCTGCTACCTTCCTTCAGAAGCCACTGTCAAACCTGATTTATAATGGTATCTAACTTCTCACTCCTAGTTAGGACTTCTTAAAGGCTTTATTATATTACAAAAATACAGTTTTCATTTTGTATCTGGGGTGGGCATTAAATTAAAAAGTGCAGCTGCTTTCAATTATACTCTAATGTTCTGTATCAAGATAGTTTTCATTTTTCATGGCATTGCTCAGCTTCCCTGCCCCCTTCCCTGCTGGCTTCTGCACTCAGAGCTTCTAAGCATTAGGGAATTATGCAGGGATGGAAACTAACAGATGTTATTCATTTGCCACCTCTTCTGCTTTGGTAGTAAAACCAATTCACTTAATGAAAAAAATGATGTTCTTGCAACCCAGATAAAAACTTCTCTCCATGGGGAAATGTGGCAAGAAGTTGCCCAAAGAATTAGGATGCTGTTAGGTAAATGCCACCGATAAATCTTTTGTAGGCACAGTCTGCCTTTCTCCTTCTGTATCCCTCAGCCTGGGACTGGGGTTTGCTGGGTGAGGGGGGAGCATTCTCTGGTGAAAGGAGAGGAAAGGCAGCAGGTGTCAACTGTACCTGCAGGGGTAGCACCCCTACAAGAAGAAGGGAGCCCCAACCCCATTGAAGTCCACCCTAGCAGAAGTCAGGAAGACCTCTCTATTAGGACAGATAGCTTGGGACCTCAGCAGCTCTGAAGGTAACCTGGCAGATGCAGAGGGATGCCCACCATGCCATTGCTAATGCTATGGGTGGGATGTGGTGGCCACCAGCGTGGGCAGGCTGAGCATTTTGAATGGAGACACCACTACAGAGGCAGTGGGGGAGCAGCACAGCCTGTGGATGACTGCAGGACCTACAGGTTAGCATCTCTTCATGGAAAGCAGGAAATGGATTTTCCCATTCTCCCTCCAGCGAAGATGAATTCTGGCTGTGCTCGTCTGATGCTGGGGGTTTGTTAGCCTCCAGCCAATTAACCAGAGTGAAATAAAAACATGTGAAAAGCAAGTTAGTTCATTGGGTGATCATCCAGGCTGTAGAGGTGAAGAACCGCTGGCAAGGACAATGAGGGTGGGCATGTTGCTCCTCAGCCTGATGCTGCTCATTCTTCAATGTTTCCTCAAATTAGTTAGATATTTCTTATGGTTTTAATAAAGTCTATTCAATAGACACTCAGTTCTTCTAAGTAGAGAGGAATATGATATGGGGAAAAAAAAAAAATGCTTGAATTCTCCTGTTTTTTTTTTTTGTTTTGTTTTGTTTTTTGTTTTTTTTTTTTGTGTATGGGTTCAAATTGCTTTATTTTGGAGATGCCCAGATACTGAACTAATTCTTCACTGTCTAGAAAAAGAATGGAGACAAAAGTAAAGTAAATCTGAGGGCTAGCTGGTGGCTTGGAGTAAACCACAAACCATCCCTCTTTTGTGCAGGTCAAATGTACTAAAAAATATAATTCCTTCTGAATTAACCCTGAGTCCCTGAGTTACATTCTCCATGCTGTGGCAGACGTGGCATGCTATCAGACACCAGAAATTTAAAGCTAATTTTCTAGGCTGGGATAAAAGGACTTGACTCCCACTAAAGAAAAGGTAGTATAATTTCTCGCATGCACACACATAAGGGAATGAGATGCTTGAGATTTTAAGGTATAACTCTCTCTTGTCCATGGAAAGAGGAAAAAAATACCGGAAAAGCTTTCATTTTTATTAAGATGATTTTTAAAGAGCCTCATCCCGTGCTAAGTAACCACAAGAGCAAACAAGCATGCTTCTGTCAGATGGGGAGGTTTTCCCTCTTCCTTGGCAACTGAAAAAATGGAATCTGATGTATAAAATATCTCTTGTAATTAATCACCTGGCTTGGTCATGCCTCCTAATCTCAAATTTGAGAGCTGTCTGGAAACCTGAAAGTACTTTGGGGATAAAATAAGGTGCATTGAACTTATTTTCTAGCAAGCCAAGCTTTGGGAGTCTTCCAGCATTAGTTAGGATTATTGGACCATACCTAATTGAAACAAGGAAAGGCATGAGCTGAAGTCTCAACTATCTGAAAGTTCAGAGAGTGATGAGCAAGAGTGACCTCTCTCAAGCTGTGAGATAAATAATAAATGGTCAAAAAAAGATGTAAAGAGCTAAAAATAAAGTCCAGCTACCCTGTGAACCTGTGAAGAACGATGAGGATCATTTCGCATTTCAGCATCTTCTCTACTTTCTTGCTGGGAAAAATTTGTTCCCAGAGCACCCCACTATGTAGGTTTTATGCCCCTTGTTACTCAAATCCCAGCTCCCTGGAACTGTGAGGTATGATTCAGCATGCAAATTGAGCTGGAAAAGAAATTTGCCTTTGGCAGGCAAATTTTGAACCCAAAAAGCATGGTCATCCACAATGGGAAATACCAATGGCTCTGAGGAACTGGCTGACAGCGATAGCTGTAGTGTTAGGAAGCGAAGGGATATCAGTGGTGACTCCTTTTTAGAAGGAAAAAATAAGAAACAATCTGAAGAAGGTGCTGAGCACTTTAATTTAATGTTTTGTTAGCACTTGTGCTAACAGACCCTTGGATGAAACATGCAGCTTTTAAAGGGATAAGTTGGAGACTCAGCACTCCTGACCTGAGAGGAACTACAGCGTAGAGGTGAATCTGCAGTCAAGTGTGGGACTTTCTGGTGTCTCATGGTGGGCAGAGAGAGAGATGGGGCCAGGGAGGTGAATCCTCTGCCCCCTACCTCCAAGCTCTTATCTCACTGGGAATGGACATGTGCTTAGAGTCAGGCTAAAGGCATTTACTGGATTTGACCAAGACACTGGACATATTTTTTCCAGGGCAAGGCACAGATGATTTTGTTGCTGGGGGGAGGATAGGTGACATCAATGTCACCTTCCGAAATATGGGCTGACAGATGAGGACCACCCAAATTGCAAAGGAAGCAGTGAGTTAAAAGGGAAGAAAATATTATACACAGAGTTACTGCTTCTAAAAGAGGGTAATAAGATGGAACTGCCACCCTTGCTACATGTTGAGCAGCAGTTTTGAAGGTACTTTCAGTCAAGGAACAGGGAGAAGATGCAGATTAGATTTAGTAGACAACTGAAATTGAGCAGCAAGGATCTGTGCATGAACTGAAAAAAAAAAAAAAAAAGTCAGAGGCAGCATGCAGAGATGATGTGTGTTTTTTTCACAAATCCTCCTTCATGTGAGAATTTCCTGAGACTAGTAGTCATGAAGATAAAAAATGGAGCAGGACAATGCTGGGTATGATCATGCTGAGGATCTCACAGCAATGATATTGCAAATGCTGAGGGAGAGAGAAGAGTCCACTGAGAGCAAATGGCAGAGGTGGAAATCAGACAGAGCAAGGCTTTGGGAACATGAGCTAAAAGTGAAAAAATTCCCAGGGAAAAAAAGTTTTACCTTTGGATTGTGGATGTGCAACAGCAACCAGACTACAGCAAATGTGTTTGGGATTCAACTCAAATGGTGAAGGCCACAGACATGTGCTGCATTAGCAGCTTCCGCAGCTCATAAAGATGTAGTTTTGATGAATCACTCACTTGGACTTGAATGTCAGAAGGCCCTGTCCAATATCCACACTTACAGGAACAGATCCCACACATCACTGCTGATTTGCTTGTGTGTAGCCTCCATCTCCTGCTGGTTGGGTCTCACTTTACAGAGTGTGGGATCAAAAGGACCTTTTTCTCATTTCTATTAGATGCACTGTACTTGCCAGATACAGATGTCCCCTTTTATTTGGTACGATCAACAGGATGCTTTCTTCTAGTGTGATGATTGCAGGTAAATTCCGTATTTCAGGAACAATATGTTCACTTGGATTGTTTCTGCCACTCATCTTCTGTGTCTAGTCTCAGAAAATGAAAAAAAAAAAATCGAGCATGGAGTTCAGTCAGCTTCTCTTTGCCTGTGTGACATGTGACAACAGAAAAAGGACATTTGTAACTAGCTCTTCATTTGGGCTTAGCCAATGAAGCCAATTCTTGGTGAAAGTAACAATCTCAGTGGAAGACAGAAGATTAATCTTGGGAATAGAGAGAAGCATTTATTTTAGGTCCTAAGTTACTTCTGTATTACAAGTCAAAGCCCTCTTTCATGTAAAAATTTGTTGGTGTTCTGTTTTTATTTGAAGCTTCTCAAAAGCCTGCTTCTGATTTCACCTGCAGTGCCATTATTTATGTGGCAAAGCATTTGTTAGCCTGCTTCAAGCTCTGAACAGCAAAATTGACTACCAAAGTTTTCAGAACAACATGATAAAAAATACATTTATAAGGCATTTGTGTCAATATTTTATGGCTATTTTCATTCTAAAAGGCTTACCAGGTAGTTCATCATTTATTTGAAGTGTATAAATCTGTAATTTCCAGGCTTTGGTTTGGTATCAGATTATGCTCTGTTACTCAAGTGCAAATTCCCTTCCTCTTTTCCTTACATTATAACAACAGTCTTCAATTTGAAAGGGAATAGTCTCCTACAAATAAAATGTTATCTGACTACTACAAATGCCAGGAAACTTGAACACATCTTGGCTTCTGTCATACTGCTTCACAGTCCATCTCTGATGGAGAGTATATTTTTCCCAATAAAAGAAATAAAGAGATACTTTCAAGACACTTGACTAGTTTTATGGCTTCCAGAAATAGTGCTACATCTCACAGAGCACAGATACTCGCGAGCTCTGTGCAGACTTTCCAGTGATGTTGTTATCACCTCCTGGCACTGAAATGCAACAGGAATCAACCCATTGCTCCTTCTTCAGACATCTGATAATGCCACTGGTGACATTTTTGTTCTGGAAATATGGTGGCCCTACTTTCACTTTATGATGTAGTTTATAATGAGAAAGCATAGCAAAACTGTACCACCGCATTTTCTATGTGTTTCTGGCGCAAAGTTCAAACTGCTTTCCTTGGTCTGTCTCCAATTATTAAGTAGAACAAGGCTGTTGTCTTTTGATATCAATGCTGGATCAATCCTAATTAATAACAAATAGGAAGAAAATCAGAAATTACTTTCACTCACAAGTGGTGTCCAAAAATGGCTAGCAAAATCTGGATGACCAGAGCCTGGACTGCCTCTGTGTGCATCTTGCAGTAAGTACTCATCAGCCAGTGTGAACGTGCGTTTTCTGTATGTGGAAGACAATGAAATCACATCTGCTCCTTTTCATTGTATACAACATGTGACTGTGGCACATCATGGCCTTTTCCCAGCACTGATAGATGGCAGAAATTTAGTTGGCCATAAGAGCACAAGACCCCAAAAGCTGCTTTAGCTGACTACAGGCAGTTATCTGCAGCACAGTTATCTGTAACTGAGCTATTAGCAAGCTCCCTACACAGCCAACAAAAGAGGGCATATCTGGGGAGCATGTTTCTGCCTTATTTTAGATGGCTATTTAAGGCTGAGCCGAATGATGCTTAAGGCTCTATGGATAATTGACCAGGGACCTCTCCTGGTCACTAGGCTGCCCAGGTGACCTCCATTTAGGCAGGTGACTCCAACCCCCATTTCACTCAGGCAGCTGCAGCTAAGAAGTGCCACTCCAAAAGTGAGTAGCATCGATAGTGGTACTGACTTTGCCTGCCCTCTTGTAACTGGGGCCCCTTGAAAGGTTATTTTGGGGCATCCAGAAACAGCTTAAATTTGCTCCTCCTGGTCTATGGCAGCTTCCCCTGGCTGGCACCGAGGCCCGTCAGCTGCTGCCATTGGAAATGCAGTTTGCATCTCACCACATCAATAAAGGTGAGTCAAGTACTGTAAGGGTAGCTCTAAAGGCTCATTTCATTGATGTTTGCTGTTATTGAGTACATATATAACTTTCCTGCCAGCTGCAGATGGCTGTAATAAGGCCAGTCTCAGTTTTATGGGGAGGGATCCTTCCAGGGAGAAAACACAATAGCTCATACTTCTTTCCCAAATGCTTTCTTATTTCTGACTTTCAGAAGACAGATTTTTGTTTGCAGGATATTTTCCCAATGGTTCTTTCTTGCACAGAGAAGTCCATAGGAATAGACATACATGGTTCTCTTCCTACTGGAAATAGAAGAACTATGTCTGACAACTATACAGCTTGCAACAGAAAGTGTGGCCAGTCTTACTAGAACACAGACAGCCTCACAGCTGTGGGTTAACAATATAGGCATGTAAGCCAAAAACATAACTGCAAACATAAGATTGCCCTCACAAGCCCATCCAATGGACATCTCCAAGAGATGTAAGGGGATATAGGAGGGAGGGTGTCATGGTGGCTAATCTCTATTCACACAGCTTTTGTCTGTTATCAGCATTGTTGTTTCTGTCTTTGGAATAGGTAAGTCTACCTAACAAAAGTTGCCATCTTAGCCCAATACAGTCAGTTTAAGAAGCTTTGTTGTTGTTGTTTGTTTTTTAATCATCTACTGAGTGACTTCTGGCTGACTAAAACCTATTTTTCGAAACATTTTCTTCTTGTTAAGAATGAAGATCCAGAGACAGATTTACCATTCCCCTTTTGTAATTTCCTTCAAATATACAAACATCATGGTTAAAAAAACACATCCTGTTTTATTACAACCTTGTCTGACTTCCAACATCTGAGCTTGTTAACCCCCTGTTCTTTTTTTCTTGTTGCATTCTTTTCATTAGATAAAGTACTTACTGTGCCCTATCTTTCCTTTTCCCAACCTCTGCTGTCATTGAGCCACTTACAATTAATAGATCAAGCCCACTCAGAATAAAGCATTTTTGCCAGCTTTTCAGGCCTCAAATCATCTATGCACCTTTTTTATTTTCTAACGTCTTTTTCAAGGTGCCAGCATCAGAACTTCATGCAGTATTTCTGTTCCAGTGAAATTACTTCCATACTCCTCCTTGTTTATCTCATGGTTATGAAGCTATGCATTACATTTGTCAGGACATCACACAGTGGGAGCCTATACTGCACTGTGGCAACCCTGAGACTCTGCTTGGTGTTGCTGCTTCCCCAGCTCTGCAGAAACAGCCTGCAGTCTATGCACGTGTAACCTGGACATAATAAAAAGCTTTATTTGATTGATCTCTGAACACCTAATCACCACTTCATATAGTTGCCATGTCCTCATCTTTATTTCTATTTCACTAGCATGAGTGATGTTCACAGATTTGTTTTAAATCAACAAGACTGTTACAGTTTTTTCCAGATCACTGATGAAATTGGTTGGTCAGCATTGTTTCTAGTACATACCACCATGGGATGCCACTAGAAACAGACACATTCAGAGAAAATTTCATGTTAGCAACAGCTTTGCAATCTGCCATTTAGCAAGTTCTAAATTCATCTTATCCTAGCGTTATTGACACTAATTGCTCATTTTGCAGCCTTGCCATGCAGTTGCTCTTGTTGCTCTTTTTTCTTTTTTTTTTCTTTTTTTTTTTTTTTAACTCAGATTATCCTATGGCAGCAAAGAGAACACATGGACATCCTTTATGTCTACACAAGTCTTTATCAAAGAAACATGTAATTCCCAATAAAGTCAGGGTTTCCTGACAATATATGTTTATAACATCATATTAACTGTCATGAAGTTATATTCACATATCTCTATTAATATATTTATTAATAAAATCTTTGTTCCCTTTTTATTTTTTTTCCCATTATTTTGCAAGGGATGCATGGCAGGCTAGAAAGGTGATTACCTAAATTAAGCCATTTTACCTTTTAATGTACCACTGCCAGGTGAGTGGAATGATTGGTTCTGTCTCTTGATGCAAGTTATCCAGATTTGCTGTTTGTAAACTGCAGAGTTCCTGACACCAGCCTACCCCTAAGAGGACAGAGGCCATCAGAGCAGGAAGTGTCAGGTGGGTTGGAATCTCTCTCTCTCTATTTTTTTTTTTTTTATTTTTTTTTTGTCAGCAGCCACTTCTTAATGTTTCCTTCTTTAAAAAAGAATATATATAAATATTATATATAATATCAAGGATCTTGATATATATGTATATATATATATATATGTATCAAGGATCTTCAAGCCTGGGGGCATGAGCATTTGCCTGTTGAGGTCTGGAGTTTGTCTTGTGGCTATGTGTTTTGGGTGATGACTGAGGTGTTGGTCCTCAGAAGCGCAGAGCTGCTGTGACACCTAGCATGGTATGAGCAGGTGATATTCAGCATCACAGTTACTCAGGCAGGAAGGAACATCAGGAAGTCTCTACTTCAAAGCAAGGTCAGCTCTGAGCTCAAACCAGGTTGCTCAGGCTTTTATCCAGTTGGGCCTTGAAAAACCTCCCCTAACAGAGACTGCTCACCCTCTCTGGATGGCCTGCTCTGCTGCCTGACTGTCCTCACAGTGAAAAAACTTTTCCTTATATCTAGTTGGACATCTTCTGTCTCTCGTTTGCCTGGCATGCCCCACTACCAACAGCTTGGCTTTATCATTTCAGTTATCTCCTTGTAGGCATCAGACACCTGCTGTTAGCAGTCCCCAAGAATCCATCACACCACCTGTCTGAAGAAGTCCCGCTCCCTCAGCCTCCCCTCAGGGGGCAAGTGCTCCAGGCCTGACCATCCTGGGGGCCCTCTGCTGAGCTCACTCTGGGTTACCGGTGCCTTTCTGGTACCGAGGGGGAGAAGGCTGGACATGGTACTCCAGATGGGATCTAGCAAGTGCTGAGTAAATGATCTCTTCAGCTAAATGCTCTCTTTCAGCTGTGACCCTTTACCCCCACAGCTTCATCAGGTCCCATTGCTTGTATCCTGCCTCTATTTTCCATGTCATTGCCACTTCAGCACAACGATTTGTTGCCCAGCTTTTGTAACTCACACAGCTCTGCCTTGTAGCCTGCCTGAGTAATCAGCATTCAGAAATAACAGTGATATTTTGAACAGATGAGAATGGGGCTGGTTTTACTAATGTCGACTGCTGTGGCAGACTATACAGCAGAACCAAAGGAATATGAAAATGCTCTTCTGTCCCTTCCCAGAACAGAGACTTACAACAATGGATCAGTTTCCTGCAGCATCAGCCATGGGGGCCTTTTCTGTGCTAAGAAAATATGCCCTCTCTTCCCAACCTACAACAATTTGTATTAAAGAAAGCCTCTCAGCACTGTCTCGTTATTTATTCTGCCTGCATGGTCCCTTGGTGCAGTGGCTGCTGCCAAAGGCACAGACTCAGCACGAGGCATTGCCGGGGAATGTTAAAAGCAGAAAAAGTCCCAGGAGCCAAACATACGGATGCAAAAATGTACATTCTCTTCCCACTCCAAGAAAAAGCAGTAACTGTTAGTTGTTCACAGACTTCATGGAGCATTTAGGATAAAGAGCCCTGAAAAGTCAGGGGAATCATTCTAGATGTTGAGAAAATGGGTATGACTCCATGCACAGATTATTGAACATTTCATTTTACAGGGTTCGCCTGCATCCTTTGCTGTGACAGCCAAACAGCCCTTTTCAAGACCAGACTTGCTTATTCGGGAAGGAGGAAATGGTCCATTGTGGCTTCCAGCTTGATGATCTCTGAAGCACATATGCATAAGCAAGCATGCCCAGAATCCCAGAAAAATAGTAACTGAGAAAACACTGGCTACCTCAGTAAGTCTGTGGACAGAGCACCATGTATGAGGTTCAGTTACTAGAACCAGGCCAACCTTTAACAGCATTTCAAACAGTTGGTTGTTCTCCGTACTATTTCAAATTTCTACAATTTCCATCTTTCACATGCTCTATCACATTTCTTTCTCAGGCCTGCACAAGCCCTCTCTGTCCTTCCCAGAGGGTGATGCCCTTGCTTCTGCAGGGTTTCTCTTGCTGGCAAGGTACATGCTGGGCCTCCCCAGACGTGCTCGGAATCAAGAGCCACAGAGCTGAAAAAGCTGAAATTCAGGAAGCCTGTAGTAAATCGGGAAAATTGAAGGGGAGCTGTTCTTTGCCAACATGATTTTCCACATGGAAAAGGAAAGATGAGATTGTTTAAATGTTTCAGGGAGGGAATTTATGATCAATTATGACACAATAATGGGAAGCAAATCTTGGCCATTTGGGGTACATGTGGGATAGGTGCAATAAATAAAGGAAAATAAATGCTTGTGATCAGAATCCGCAAAATCATCTGATGTGCAACTAGAAGGACAAGCAAATGCCTTTTTTCTCATTACCATGTTTTACCCATCCTGCAGGTGAACTTGTTGCAGCTGGCTCTCCCAGACATTTCATAAATTAGCAAAACCTGAAGGCAACCAGACCCAAACATTAAAAATATTTTATAATAATAATAATAATAATACTTAATAATAATAATAGAAGACTCATGCAATTATTTTGCAAAACAAACACCATGCTGAATGAAAAAAAAAAAAAAAAAAGAAGAAGAAAGAAAAAAGCTGGCTTGGGCACTTAACTGACTTGGATACACACTGACTTCGTACTCCATTTTGAAAGAAAGCTATTGTGCACTTTTGATACCAGGATGAGTAGGACGAAAGCCCTTCCTTTAGAATACTGGTTTCTTGAGATAAATCTGAACTTTCCTCTTCTGAAAAAAGACAAAGTGTGAAGAATCAGTCTCTGAAAAGCATATACAGAGCTGGTCAACATACTTCCAGCCTAAGAACATATTTCATTTTAATCACTGAAACACAAATATTCACAGTAGTAGGAATAGACTGAAAGTTCAAGTCTTTTTCTAAATGAGGCACATGAAGAGGAATTTAGACTTCTTTCTCACTTATATTTTTAATGAGTTATTTCAAGCAAATACTTTGCAGGTGAGAAAGTCTGCTCAAGTGAAACAGCCAATTTTTTTTTATTATTATTTTTATTTTTATTTTTTTTTGTTATAAGAGCCCATAGGTCCATCCCATACAATTCTGTGCATGTGAAAAGTAATTTTTGCTCAGGGAGATACTGCTCCCATCACACTATTGCTCCACAGATGTTACTGATTTCTGTATTACAGAAGTGTGCTATGGTTGTGCCAGCTGCTGGAAATAAATATCTGCCCCAAACATGCATGACTTGAATATGTGAGACAGATGATAAACAACAGTAGGCTATGACCCTGATGTTACAGCTTGTGGCCCAGAGAGACCAAGTGAACACACTTGCCAAAGGTGAGAACTGGGATCAACAGCAGGAGCAGGAGCTGACTTATGGAGCTGTTTTAATCTATTTGAAACAGACACTGATAGGCAATCATTCTGTCTGGTTGATTTTTCTGAACAAGCTTTAGTTTTTAAAAGGTGGTGAGACATAATCAAACAACATATTCATTACTGATCTTTGTCCAGGATGTTCCTACCAACAGCAGCCTCTTTTCATCTGCACAATCCCAGTTCCAATGATCCATTTGCATCACATTGGGGAAGTCCTATTCATGCATCATTTGCAATATGAACCATCTGTTTTACTTCAAAACTGAGATAACAGACAATGGAGTCTCAACACAAGGGATTCATTTTGGAATCTTTGTGCACATTTGTTAAAATAATCTACTTCTGAATTTTAAGCTTTAAAATACTGTCAGACCAAACAGTGGGCTGCAAAGATCACAATGATTTAATTAATCCAGTATAAAATGTCAAAGTTAGCTTTACACTTTTGAGTAATTATTTTTTTTATATGAATTGCACTCAGAGGAATAGAATCTGTACAATCAGAAGGAATTATGAATTAAAATGTAGTAAGGTAGATTTACCTTTGATGGCAATATTAGCACATACAAAAAGATATACAGTCATTAGCGTGATACTTACTGACACTTTTATGGCCCATTCTCAAGATTTCATGTTAGAAGCACCAACGGCTTTCTTTCCAACTTCAGTAGTGTATTTATACATTCACTTTTACTATGGTTAAAACATCTCTGCAGAGAAGTTTCAATTTCACCCTCATTAAAGCCTCATTACGCCATCTTAATAGTAACACATAGCTCTCCTCCACCTCAGAACACTTGCTACATTTTCACAGCTCCCAAGGCCCCCAATAAGCTGGTAGGAGAAGTACAATTAGAACTGGAGATTTCTTGGCACTTAGGTCTACACTTAACTGTTAAGCCAACTCTCACTCTCTCTCTCTCCTCTGCCCACTCTTTTTGGTCTATATCAAGCTTTGTAGGTCAGAAATACACATAATGTCAAATCAGTTACCTCTTATCACAGCCTGCCCACTCACTCAACAACAAAAACATACAAGAAAAAAAAATGAATGAATGTTCCTTGTCAAAGAATAAATCATTGCCAACTCATAAAGTGGGGTAATATGATTCACTTACCCCTTCAGGGTTCACAAGCCATTTTCTTCCCCTTTCTGACAATATATTCCCTATGTTATTCAGTCAATATAAAACTAAGATCCAGTTATTTTCCTTATAAAACTGCCATATTGCAATTTAGTATCTGGGCAGCAGCTTCTTAAGGCTGAAAAGTGAAGTGAGCTGTGACTCTTACTAACACCACTGAAAAGACAGACCCCCACTGATGTTAACATGTGAGATCTTCATGAATGTAAGTTCATCCCAGTTAACCTGACACCCAGTATAGCAGGAAATGGCTAATTCCCTCTTACCTGTGTTTGCTGGTACCAAACTGCAGGCTGAGGGATGGGAAGAACCACCTGGTGTTTTCTGTCTCCATACCTGGACAGACACAGGCAGGCAGATATATTTGGTGGTATTACCTCTCAACATGTTCTATTGTTTGAATTATTTGTAACACGTTTCCACATTTTGCAAGGAACTGCTTGGCAAGTTGGTGTCCTACACCAGGCTTGGTACTCCTCTTGATGTCTAACTTAAACCTTTCTCTGTTCTATTTCCAGCCACGAGTGTGGTTTTCCTCAGGTTAAACTCCACATCAAAGTAAACCTTTCTTAGTTAAAGAACTGGTCTCCTTGACATTAACTACCCTTACAGAGTAATAAGTATCTCTATTCTAAATCGTCTCTTCTTAAAAAGACGTGACTGAATATTTGAACTAGTCTAATATCAATAAATAGTGTTTTCCAACCACTAATTTACTTACAGAATTCTTCCTTAGAAAACCATTTTCTTTACTGCTCTTCTGTTTCCATCTGCTTTACATACCTTCTGTATTTAGCATACTTACATTTTAGGATATATCACTCAGAGAGTGACCTGCCCTCAGTCATAGCAAGAGGCACTTGCATTTCCCTTGATTTATAATTGTTGTTGTTTGTTTGCATTGCCTAATATTTTGCTGTCTTTTCTCTATACAGCTACCCTCTGTGCATTATGTCTTCTGGAAATCTAGATTGTTTCCCAATTCTCTTTGTCAAGATACTGTGTTCCCTCTGGCTAAAGTCTCCTAAAATACCTAACGTAAAGTCTTACACAGGCTTGAGTCTCTACTACTGCATCAGTCAACATTTCCTAGCATTTCATTCCAGTGTCAGCTACCTGACCTGACTCTGGCAGTGTGCAAATATCTTTCTAGTCCCATCTTCAGCTAATTTGAGGTACTCTTCCTCAGCCTCACTTTCAAACTTCACTCTAGGCAAATGCTTATTTTAAATCTGTTTCATACTAAATGAAACCATGTCAGCATTTTACTTCTTCTGCCATCTCAGCCTAAGCCATGGTTTGTCTGACTGCTACGTTTTATCTAGTTCAGTAGTTTCCTCAGGTTTTTTTTTTTCCTTTTTTTTTTTTTTTAAAAAAAAATCTTTTTGACAGCCTTGGTGAATTCCAGAGGAGAGGAGGAAACGCTTCTGTACTCTGTGTTGGATTCTGTATGGCAGCAAAACAAACTGCTGTTCTTTCTTGCATGGTGACACATTATTACCAACTTTCTCTGCTTCATCTCCACAGACCTCCTTGGTTCTCAGATGACCTGTAATCTGTGAAGCAAGAAAAAACAGGCTGCAAGTCCTCTACCGTGAGCCTTTTCTGAATCCTTTGCAGTTTTTTGCTTGATTAAGCTGTCACTACTGTACAGATAAAAAGAAGTTTCGTTTAGAAGTTAGAGGACAGAAATGTTCAGCTCATCAGATTTAGCAGGTCTTCAACTGTCTTCTAGATGTAGTTCAAAGTGTTGGTTTGAATCAAAGTGTGTTGATAACTGATCCAACATCCATATTTTTTACTGAACCAAATATTATGTTTTAGTCAAAAAAAAAAAAACTATTATTTTTTTCCCCTTGAAACACAGAAAAGAGACAGAAACTCACTTTAAAAAAATTTTTTTATTATTATTATTATTCTATTTTTAGGTGATTAAGAAACAGAGTTTCAAAAAGGAAAAACTTGGTTTTTTCTTTGTTTTGTTTTGTTTTGTTTTGTTTGTCATCTAGTTTACAGCAGAAGAGGTGCTCTACCTATTATGTTGCTTTCTTTCAGGTCAACAAAGAAACACTCACTAAAATATGACATAAAATTCTTTTGATTATCTCATATGTAAAGTAGCTTTTCTGACTGAGCTAAGAGACTGGGAAGGGGAAGAGAGAAATGGAGAGAGTGAGCAATTCTAGACCAAAGACCTGGAAAAAGTTTACTCTTTTGACTGAAGTTAAATCTGCTTTTTCTAAAGGGCTGCCTTAAGCATATCCATCAAAAAGAGCTTAAATCATGTTGTAGCTGATGGGTATTTCTGTACTGTAGTCAGAATAAAAGTAACCCTGATGTCATGAAATGCCAGTAACATTTTGCCCAACAAAATGTAGATAAGCTAAAAGCAATGTAACATTTAAAAAAAAAAATAAGACTGTTCTTTAGCTACTGCATGTAGTAGCTACCCAGCACCCCAGGCTAGAAAAGTAGTTGATGCACGTGTCTAACTTTTACTACAAATAAATACATTTGTACCCAAGCTTCAGGACCAGTGGCTTCCTAACCAAGTTCACTTTCTAGGACAGAATATTATGGGCTGAGAAATTTTTTTGATCACAGGGAGCATAAATGGGTATTTTGACTGGAGAGTGGGAGAGTCCACCTAGAAGCAGATGGTGAAGAGTGATTTGGACACTTCCAGTTGAGAATGGGAGCTGATACAAAGCACAACAGTAAGAAATGTAAGAGAAAATACATTACATCAATTCAGATCTAGTCAGGCACCATGGACCCAACATTTTTAAACAGCCTGTGATTCCACTTCCTCCTTTCTGAGGCCCAGTCAGCTGTAAGCATGAGATTGTAGGTTAAATAAATACAATTGCAAATGACAGCATTTAGCTCTCTAATTACCTGCTGGTCCCTGTAATTTATTGGCCCAGCAAACCTATTTCCAGGAAGGTGGGAGCAATTCAATTACTCTTCAAACAAAGGCAAACTTGGCAGGCACAGATCTGCAGCTACAGGTGCTGAAAGTGTTCTCAAGCATATTGTATGAGGTGTTTCATTCAGGTAATGCCTTGGCTGGGGCTTCTTAGTTGGATTCTCAGCTAGAATTACATTGTATTGCTCTGCTCCTTATTCACACTCAGAATGTATGCTTCCTTCAGTTTTTTTTTTTTTGTTTTTTTTTTTTTAAAAAACAGCCTTTTAACCACAGAAGCATACAAGATGCTGCATGGATGTTTCACTTGAACATTTATGCACATTACTTTTTCTGAGTCTGAGCAGAAGGCAGCAGCCTATAGTTAGTATGACCTGACAAGACATACATAAATTATGCTAGGTATTTATTTTTTGTTGTTTTCCATATGATTGTTTGACTTTGGGTTTGTTTATTTGTTTGTATGTTTTTCCATAGTAGGAAACCGGTACATGATTTCAGTAAGCAAAATTAGTGACAGACTCACCCTGCTTTTCACTAGCAAGACATATTCCCCCTAAGACAGGGTAGAATAAATAGGAACACAGTTACGTCCAGGTGATGCAGTGATTGTCTACGGCAAGTCAGTCTTCTTTGGGCTGAAATGTGTTTCTTTACAGGAGTGAAAAGCTGAAAATAGAATGTCTCTGCAGCCCAGCAGGATGGAGTTGATGGCTGTTGTGCAACTCATTTAGTGCCTGGAGCTGCCTTCCAGATCCTCTCTCTCCAGCACAGTGAGGAGTTTACAGGGGAAAGGAAGCTAATTTCCACAGTGGCATGTAGAAGTGTGGAGCAGTGTGTTACACACGTTTAACTACTTTATATAATACGTTCCTGAGGTGATAATCCTCACACTATGTACGTACATAAATAGGTTTTTGTTTTTAACACAGACTCCTTCTCAGAAACCCATTTGGAGCCTTCTTTCAAATCATTTTCTTGCCAGCAATTTCTTTTCTTTTGCTATAACGATGAATATCAGTACAAATGCAATACAAGCCAAACAGAAAAAAATCTCTCCAACATTACAGTTCTGAGTGCCCAGCCTAAGAGACCAGCTACATTAATACCATCACATCCCTGAAAAGGACAGTAGCCAGAAACGCACATAACATTACAGCCACAAACTCCAGACTACCACCCTCTACACCCTCTTTACCGACTATTTATACATCAGTGCCATCTCTCCCAAAGGTGCCTGAAGCAATCTGGCATAGAGGTTAGGAATCCACTGTCTTCATTACAAACATCCATGTCAGATGTACTCAGCCTGCAAGGCTTGATTTTCTGTTTGCCTGTAGTAAAATGCTGAATCAATTTGAAAAACAGGAGGGTTTCTAAGACCTTCTGTCTGAAGTGTTTGCTGTACTTGGGACAATACTTTGGAAAAACTTAATGGCCACCTTTCCTAAAATAATCAGCCCCATTTTTCACAAGTTTTAAGTAGTCCTTTCTTCTGTGCCTTCATTATTAACTACTACTTCTGCACCATTCACTGCACACACAGCTACTTTTGGCAGGTGACCAGCTGATAGCAGTAAACATTTTTCCATTATTCGTGGAGACAAATAAAGGTTTGATTATGCATACACTATGGGCTCCTATGGAATTGCTCAGGCAAGCACCAGCAATGAGTAATGTGGCTGTGTTTGTGACACTGTGAGAGCCATACACCCTGATGTTAGGATGCTTGCAGACATCCCCTCCTTGGCTACACTTGCTTTCAAAGCCTTCCCAGGACAAGCAGCAGGATGGGACAGTGGGGATGGGACACTACCACCGGAGCAGCTGTGATGGAGGGCCCCTTTCCAACTTGCCATGGTGATGCTGATTGTGCCCAAACACAGCCCTCTCCTTCCACCCTTCCCAATACCTGTCTCTAACTTGTTGGAGTGTATTTCCCAGCTTGGGTCTCAGTGTAAGATGTTACACTCTGCCCATATGCATTCTCATAACAGATGAACTCCAAGTGGTTTTTTTTGTTGTTGTTGTTTATTTTTTTCCTCTTCTAAAATGCTCTCTGATGTTACTGTGAGTCTTGAATTCTGCCATGGTTCCTGAATTGCACCCTAAATCCAGTGCTTACTGCCATCCTGTCCATGAGCGAGCTGTTCTGCCCATCCTCACTCCTGCAGAAAAGGTGAGGGACTGGGTCTGCACAGCCAAGGGAGCAGGGCAGAAACATTCCTCTTGCTGTTGGATAATCTTAGCCAAAAACCTGAGACTTTGCTTTAAAAGCTGCACAGCAAGCTTTAGTTACATGCAGATCAGCCACAAGTCACATTAAATTGAGCATGAAATAAAAACTGACCCCAAGGTGCAGGTGACAGGGTTGGGTGGCTGACCCAGCCTTACTGGGGATCTTTAGCTGCATCCTAATGCCGCTGTGATTTCCACAGCCTCCAGCTCCTCAATCCCTCCTTTGATGTGGCTCAGTGATCTTTTCAGGTGGTTTATTTCACAGCCTGATCAGCTTTAACACTGAGAAAAGTTTATACCTGACCTGAATTTCTGCTTCTTTACGTAGAGCTGATCAGCCTTCATTTTATTCCTCGCAGTTTTGGGTAAGAGAAACTATTTTTCTCTTACTTCTTTTCACATTTCAAATGTTTGTACAGCATTATTATCTTCCTCTGGATTTGGGGCTTTTATTGAAACAATATGAGTATAGAGAAGGCATACCAAGACAGGAGCAGATAGAGATCTACAGAGTAACCTATGGGAGAATCCGAGCAAGTTGCACTATATATAGTATGTGTATATCTATGTCGAGCTAAATATGTGTAGGAGGATGCTTATGTTCATACCCACAAAAATGTACAAACATACACACACACATTAATTCCCATCATAAATATCTTCATTAATTAGTTACTCTTTTAATGCTACAAGAAATTCTGCACACACACACACAAAAATCATTTCTGAATAGTGTCTAAATAGCAGCTAAGCTTCAAGCATAGAACAATCTCTATGAGAGAGGGGCTGGGTTTTACTGCGTTTTGTATGCCTTATTTTTTAGAGCAGCTGGATACTGGTGCAAATGTCTCCACAGCCTGATCCCATATGGCAGGCTTTATCTTCCTACTTTTAATCAAATTTATACATCCACAAGAACACAACAATATATATATCTGAATGCACAGTAAAGAAGTCACAAAGCACAGCAGTATGGGCTAGTGCACGAGCAGAAGGCCCTACTCCCCATTTCCCATTTGTCATAGTTTCTTTACCTCATCTATATACTTCTGCCGTCCGTAATGCTGAGTCTCTCCAGAGAGGCACCCCATCAGCTCTCTATGAGGCACCAGCTACCCAGTGCATCTCATAACATGGGATATGTGATGTCAGCTTTGGCTGCTGCTGCCCATGTCCTGACCACAAAGAGGAAGAGGATGGCACAGCCCTGGGCTGTGCTCACCCTGCCCCTTTGGGTGGCAGGTCAGAAGTCCTGCACCTCCACAGTGGGTCATCCGCTGTCCTATGAGACCTCCAAGCACCTTCCCTCCCTCTCACAGAGCTTGCCCCAAAAATCCCCCCTCATGAAATGCCTGTCCCTATTCTTAGCTGAGCTCCTCAGGTTTTGCCCTGAAAAAAGGGACACTTTTTGAATAGAAGTACTGTGGCTTTGTTTCTATGAAGCCTGAAGCACATTTCAAATCTTGAAAACTGTTGCAAAACCAGCAGCCTTCCCTGTGACTTACTTTTCAAAGGCACTGAGTTAATTCCCAGAAGGCGGTGGAAATGCTGTCTGTGATCAGGAGGGCTGTGTCTAAGAAGAGGAAGAATTCCCCTACAACTAATTTTTACTGACTGGGTACAAGAGAGCAGACAACCCTGTGGAGAGCAGGTCAAAATGCCCCTGGTAGGCTGGGCGTGCCTTGGTGGGACAGATCCAAAACTGCTTCCACCAGCTTTGCTCCAGTGTAAATGTACTGGGGAGAGGAGATGGTATTTTCAGCCTCAATAAGCTTAATTTACTCGTGTCTCTGTCAGCTAGTTACTGTTTTACTGCTACAATGCTAAGAAGTTTTCTTTAACCCTAAAAGACCAAACGCCCTGAAAGGCGTGCTGTTCACCTAAACTCGTGGCTTCGAGACTGGTGTGACCGGCAGAATTTTGGGTTCTTTGATCACGGGAAGGTCTATGCTACACCGGGCCTGATGGCACCGGATGGGATGCACCTCTCTCGGAGAGGGGTAAGGATCTTTGGTCAGGAGTTGGCAGGGCTGATAGATAGGGCTTTAAACTAGAGTCGAAGGGGGAAGGGGCTAAAACCAGGCACGCCGGTGAAGACCTAAGGGATGGTACGCTAGAATCAGAGGGGCTGTGTGCTAGTGAGGTCCTTCGGTCAGATCCACAAGGTGCTGAGTGTAAGGAGACGCACCTGAAGTGCTTCTACACGAACGCACGCAGCATGAGGAATAAAATGGATGAGCTAGAAGTCCTGGCCCAGTCCCGCAACTACGACATCATCGGCATAAGCGAAACCTGGTGGGATGAGTCCTGTGACTGGGGTGTTGCGATAGATGGTTACAGGCTCTTCAGGAGGGACAGGCAGGGTAGGCGAGGTGGTGGGGTGGCGATGTATGTGAAGCAGGGGCTGGACTGTGTGGAACTTCAGGTCGGCAATGGCAAAGTTGAGAGCCTCTGGGTAAGGATCAAGGGACGAACGAATAAAGGGGATGTCGTTGTGGGAGTCTATTACAGCCCGCCTGGCCAGGACGATAGCGCCGATAAATCATTCTTTACAGAACTAAGAGAGGCCTCGAGATTAACTCCCCTCGTCCTTATGGGGGACTTCAACTTGCCAGAAGTTAACTGGGAGTGCCACACGGCTGACACGAGCAAGTCCAGGAGGTTCATGAAGCACCTAGATGATAACTTCTTGGTGCAGGTGCTAACGGAGCCAACTAGGAAAGGTGCCCTCCTAGACCTGTTGCTAGAAAACAGAGAGGGTCTGGTGGGAGATGTGGTGATTGGTGGCCGCCTTGGTCATAGCGACCATGAAGTGGTTGAGTTCAAAATTTACGGTGACAGAAGGAAAAGTGCCACCAAAACCTCATCCCTAGATATGGGGAGAGCGGACTTCAGGCTGCTCAGGGAACTAGTCAGCAAGGTCCCCTGGGAAACTGCTCTTGAAGGCCTCGATGTCCACCAGAGCTGGTCATTCTTTAAGCGATGCCTCCTAGAAGCACAAGATCAGGCAATTCCTAAATATCGCAAGTCAGGCAGGCGGGGCAGGAGGCCGGCGTGGCTGACCAGGGACATTCTAATGGAGATTAGGCGGAAACAGAGAGTGTTTCGCTACTGGAAGGAGGGCCAGGTGTCATGGAAAGAATACAGGGATGCTGTTCGTGTTTGTAGGGAGAAAGTTCGTGTGGCCAAAGCACACCTAGAGTTGAAGCTGGCTGTGTCTGTGAGAGAAAACAAAAAGGGTTTTTTTAGATATGTGAATGGAAAAAGGAGAACTAAAGAATACATAGGGCCGCTCCTTGATACGGAAGGTCTCCTCACGGACAATGACATAGGCAAAGCAGAGACACTTAATGCCTTCTTTGCCTCTGTCTTCATTGCCGATGATGGGCTTTGGGACCCAGGGTGCCCCGAGCTGGAGGACCGGGACGGTGGGGATGACAAACTCCCAACCGACCCTGAACGTGTGCGGGATTTGCTACTCCACCTCGATCCCTACAAGTCCATGGGTCCGGATGGGATTCATCCCCGGGTGCTGAAAGAGCTGGCGGACGTCATCGCGGAACCTCTCTCAATTATTTTTCAACGATCCTGGGAATTTGGAGAGGTCCTGGTAGACTGGAAGCTGGCAAATGTTGTGCCGATTTTCAAGAAGGGTCAGAAAGAAGACCCTTGCAATTACAGGCCTGTCAGTCTCACGTCAGTGCCTGGTAAAATCATGGAGAAGATGGTTCTCGAACTTATTGAGGCGCACCTGGGGGACAAAGCAGTCATTGGTCCCAGCCAGCATGGGTTTGTGAAGGGTAGGTCCTGCCTAACTTTTATGATAAGATCACCCGTATGGTGGACCAAGGGAAACCAGCTGATGTGATTTTTTTGGACTTCAGCAAGGCTTTTGACACGGTCTCCCATAGGATCCTACTGGACAAAATGTCCACCATACAGCTAAATAAAAACATCATACAATGGGTGAGCAATTGGCTAACGGGCAGGGCCCAAAGGGTTATGGTAAATGGGGCTGCGTCAGGCTGGCGGGCAGTCACTAGTGGGGTCCCTCAAGGCTCCATTTTAGGGCCGGTACTTTTCAATATTTTTATAAACGATCTGGATGTAGGAATAGAAGGTATTTTGAGCAAGTTTGCTGATGGCACCAAACTTGGAGGAGTCGTGGACTCGAATGAGGGTGGTAAGGCCTTGCAGAGAGATCTGGATAGGTTGGAGAGCTGGGCGATCACCAACCGTATGAAGTTCAATAAGAGCAAGTGCCGGGTCCTGCACCTGGGACGGGGAAACCCTGGCTGCACGTACAGACTGGGCGATGAGACGCTGGAGAGCAGCCTAGAAGAGAGGGATCTGGGGGTCGTGGTAGACAGCAAGTTGAATATGAGCCAGCAGTGTGCCCTGGCAGCCAGGAGGGCCAACCGTGTCCTGGGGTGCATCAAGCACGGCATCGCTAGTAGGTCAAGGGAGGTGATTGTCCCGCTCTACTCTGCGCTGGTGCGGCCTCACCTCGAGTACTGTGTGCAGTTCTGGGCACCACAGTATAAAAAGGACATGAAACTGTTGGAGAGTGTCCAGAGGAGGGCTACGAAGATGGTGATAGGCCTGGAGGGGAAGACGTACAAAGAACGGCTGAGGTCACTGGGCCTGTTCAGCCTGGAGAAGAGGAGGCTGAGAGGAGACCTCATCACAGTCTACAACTTCCTCGTAAGGGGGTGTCGAGAGACAGGAGACCTTTTCTCCATTAACACCAGTGACAGGACCCGCGGGAACGGGGTTAAGCTGAGGCAGGGGAAATTTAGGCTTGACATCAGAAGGGGGTTCTTCACAGAGAGGGTGGTTGCACACTGGAACAGGCTCCCCAGGGAAGTTGTCACTGCACCAAGCCTGTCTGAATTTAAGAAGAGATTGGACTGTGCACTTAGTCACATGGTCTGAACTTTTGGGTAGACCTGTGCAGTGTCAAGAGTTGGACTTGATGATCCTTAAGGGTCCCTTCCAACTCAGAATATTCTATGATTCTATGATTCTATGAAATGATCAGAGGGGGAATATGGGGGAAAAGCAATGATTTCCAGCAATTCAGAACTGCAGGCTTTGAACCATTTGGCACGTTTGTGGCAGGGTGAGAGATGGCATTTCCGAATCATCAGCTTCTGAAAGGCAAACTGAGTGCAGCCTGCCTGCGAAAATCTGGTGAGGACTGAATTATGCAGGGAAGAAAGGAGGACCATATAATTTGCACAGCATGCCATATATTTTCTCTCTCTCTCTCCTTATTCTTTCTCAGCTGCCTTCTCTAGCAAAATACTGAAATATAATCCTTCCTTCTGAGAACACAGTGAATAATTCTTTTCTAGACAAATTCAACCCAGGGAAATACACTGGTTTTAATGGCATTGTAGCTGGTTGAACAAAGTCCAATTAACTTTATGGTCCAATAATCTGAAGTGCACTATTAAATTTTTCATCAAAAGATGCTGGCAGCGAAAGACAGACTTTTTATAGCACTTGCTACATGAGACCATTCCCTTGAAATCATGCTTTTCAGTAACCAGGACACTTCTCCAACTGGTAGGAGTTTGCACACTGCTAAAACTGCCCTTCATGCTTGTGTTGTGGCAATAAAAAGCTGCTGCCAGAGTATGGGCTAACCAGCAATGCAATGTGCAGGGCAGGCAGCCAGTGCTGCCAGCCATCTCTGTCCCCTCTCCCATGGCAAATGTCAAATAGTGGAGAATCAGGAAAGAGAATTGACTGACTTGCCTCTTCCCATTTGCCTTCTGTGAAGCCTGGTGCCTTGCTTCCTCTCTGTTAGCGGTTCATCTGCACGTATTTGCTTTTTCTGCCTCCTGTTCCCTCTCCACATCAAGAAGAAACGTGAGTTTTCTGTCCAGAACTGACTGCACATAATTTATTACCTGTTTTCTCCTTTAGAAGTGTATCTGTGTTAGTGCTTTTTAAATACTGGTTCTCCATCATGTATCTGCAGTAATTATTACTTTCCTTTAAATGTAAAATGTATCTATATTAACTCTTTCTTTAAAGAAAAAAATAACTGATTTTCCTAAGGTTGATAAATTCCTCTACAATTTCATCCTCTCACCTACATTTGTTGTTGTTGTTTTTTGTTCTTGGCAGGACTGAAGGAAGAGTTTGGCCACATAAGGAATGGTTTCAGTATTAGTGAGAGCTGCTGAGAAACAAACAAGTTTATATTTGATATGATTCCATATTAACAGAGGCTGACCTTATCCGAGGGCAGCCTTAAAAGGGAAGTCTGTTCGGTCCAAGGCTTGAGAGTAAACAGACAAGTGGTCCTTATGTAAGTAGTAATAAGCGTTTACAACATTGTTCAGATATCTTCATTGTTCTTAGCTGTACTTTTGCAATACTTTTTTGTTGTTGTTGTTGTTTAATTTCCTTTCTCTACTGTAATCTTAATGCAGTCATAATGGATTTGATTAAATGTTGTTGCTCTTTCTTGGCTTATTACAAACTGCTGGCAAACAATCGCAAGCTCAAACATGCTCCTGCAAAATCGGCTGTTTAATAGCACCAAATAACAAACATGTTTTTGGTGAAGAATTTGTGAACTGAACAAAGGGATGCATCTCCTCAGTGTGCTAAATGAACACACTGCCTGCAGTTAGCAGCACAACAGATAGATGAAGAAAAAGAGAAGTAATAGAGAAGATCGCTTGCTAAAGTTTACACAAAATACCTTTTCTGTAACGCATGCATCACAAAGGTAGCAGAAATGCTGTGGAGCAGTATATTGGATATATGAAAATTTGGTTGGGATGACCTGCAGCTTGTAAGCTCTTCAGGCCACAGACAGTTTCTCTCTGCAGTGCTCCTGATTGCCACAGCAATAAGAGAAGGAAATAGTAATTACTGTCTGCTGGGTTTTGTTCATAATAATAAATAGATGTTGAATTTTTCCTCAAGTGAACAAAACCACCAAGTCTCACTTTCAAAAATCTTTGATTTGAACTTTTAATATACACTTTTTATGTGTACATGTGATTTCAGCTTGCATCCTCATAGAGGATGTCTTGCAAGAACAGACTGGGGTTTATTTGGTGAAACATCAGCATGTACTCCTAGTGCTGAACTGGGCCATCAGAGAGCAAGCTACGGCTGCCCAGTCACAGTAGGGTGACTCTGTGTTGATTAAATTGAAGAGTATTACTGCTAAAACCACTTCCCAAGTCTGCTCTCATTCATACTGAGTCTGAGCAATGATCTGAACTAAGTGACCACACTCCCTTGGAACAGAGAGACTGCTGCTGAAGGGAATAGGATTGTATACCTATAAGGTGCAAAGAGGGATTTCTTCACCTCTACCTGCCTGAACCAATCAATGCAAAATCACTCCTGAGAAGACCTCAGCACGTCAATTTTGCAGGCATTAATGTGTTTTCCAAGCAAAACCTTGCATCCGTTTCAATTTTCCCCAATACTAGTCTTGACGTGAGTTGTTTTGTGGTGGGTGTAAGTAGCACAACGTGTGAATATTAAAAAGTCATCTCACAACAGGCAGAACTGTGTGAGGCACCACTGGTCATCAGCATGACAGACATGTAGAAGGTCAAAAGATCCAGAAGGACACTTACTATTTAAATTACTTTTGGAATAGAGGTCAGGCATACAGTTATTCTGAAAAGAAAATTGTCCAGACCCCAGGCTCTGAGCACTCTAGTCATTCCTGTGTAATGCCAGCACAAATACCAGTTTGTCTCTATAACCTAGAAAATCTTCAACATGTAGAAATGGCAAATATACAATGAGCCACTTTATTCTGCAGTATTTGCAATACCTGATGCCTTTGTCACTACCTCCTGGTATTTTCTTAACAAGACTATTTTAAATAGAAATTTACACAAGCTGTGTTTACCTGCTTATGGAGGAGATCTGGCCACATGGTACCAGGTAATGCCTGCTCTGCAAAGTGCTGCAGTAGGCTCCAGGTTTCTTCCAAGCAAAGTTCAGCCTTGGTTTTGACCAAGCTATGCCATTTGGGATACTAGCTCTTCTTCGTGGACAGAGGAGCTGAAAACATTTGACTACTTTGCTTAACTAGGCTCTTGGTAGAGCAAGCATCAAAAAGGAAACCAAAGAACCTTCTTTGCTTACAGAGATGCTGAAGGCCTTCTCAGTAGATGTCTTACCTTTGGAGGTGTGCTATCCAGACAGTGTGCTCAGTCCTCTGCATGCATGCACAGTCTTATTCTTTACATGTTCTTTACATGATCAAGGGTAGCCATGGAGTGGCTGGATTACCCACTTGGCTGACGTGTGCCTAGGTGAGACCAGAGGAGATTATGGTACTTCAGCCTACAGGAGGTACAATTCTACTTGACGGTGGTCAATGGAAAAATTGAAACTTGTTTCTGTGAGATTGATACTACTTCATTGTGTTTTCCTACAATTACAGTCAAGAAGTTGTATATGGAGTTCTATGAATTTACAGCAATGCTTATAAAAATGCAGCACTGCAAAAGTCAAGAGCTTTCATTTCAGAAAATTTTGTGTAAATCTTGCCTATTTTATTATTTTCTGTAGCTGCTCTCGATTAAAAGTACAGCTTTACAGACTAAAACATATAGAATTGAAGGAAGCCAGCATATGCTATTTTAGTGAGTATATTATCTAAAGTGGGCCTTCCATCTGTTTCAGAACTAATTATTACATCATCTTTATGTAGCTTGATTTACAATGAGTGAATTAAATGCTTATGTGAGTGCTTCATACAATGTGAAACACAGCTGTGACATTTTTAGAGGCAGAACAGGGCAAAATGTTCTAGACACGCTGAATTTCATTTTTCTTCTGTTTACAAAAATATTCCTTTGTAGCAAATATTTTTCACACTCCCTTAGTAATACACTATTGTATTTTGAAGAACCACAGAACATCCATTTGGATTGCAATAAAATACTGAGTATTTTTATCTGCCAAAGAGAAGATTTTGACTTTAGTGATCAAAACAGCTATCTCTATTAAAAAAAATTCAGATCGTTCTTCCTAACCTAGCTGTTGCCAAACAAAGATAGATTAAGATTAATTGCAGTAATTAAACAGAGGGACAGGGTACAGCATTAGTAGGAGCAATGTATCACATTCTCTGTTTCCAGATACTTTATTCAACAGGAAGACAGAAAATCACATGAGCTCTAGTCTAGGCTATGTACATTTTCTATTAGCTGATACTCAGTTACAAGGCATGTGCATATATAACTTACCATAGCATATCTTTCTTTAAAAAAATCACTTTAGCTGGTGAAAGCAAGCCAGATTTAGAACATATTTCTTGATGATATTATAGCCCTTTAAAATAGTTTAATGTGAGCATATTTTTAACTTGCATTTTTTGTTTTGGTGTTCAAAATTTGACTGATAAATTTAAGTGAAAAGAGGTAGAATATAGATTAGGGTCTAGCCAAGTCTCTTGTTGAAAAACAAATAAGAAATATCCACCATTTTCTTCAAACTTTTTCTCTATGCAGTCTTTTTGGTGGTGGTGTTTTTTTGGTTGGTTGGTTGATTGGTCTGCCTTAAAAGGCACTCTGCCTGAAGCCAGTTTTGGCCACATTAATGGGCTCAGGTTACAGTGTCACTGGGTTCGCAGCAGGACACTGCAAATTAACTACATTGCATTTACAAGACTTGACCATATACCCATCTAAAACCCCAACATATTGGTTGTTTCCACAGAATAGAAGATAAGGGACTGCCTCATCTCCCCCAAACCATATCCTGACAGGATGGAGGGATAGAATTAAAAATCCTGCTTCTATTTAGGATAGTGGAAGGCACATCAGCCAATAGAGTATGGGCTTAGCACAGCTCCTTTGCACCTCAGAAACTCCAGCTCTCCCAGCACACTTCTTCCCCACACCGCTAATTACAAGAGCAGTCACTTCTTAGCAAGACATAAGTTATTTCAATAAATAATAATACTTTAAAAGTATAATTCCTCTTATGTCCACTTCAGTGCAGCATAAACACACCCTGTTTTGGCAGCATTGGCACAGCTAACGGCTTAGTCATTAGTCAATAGAAGAGAAATACACAGATTAAGAAATCAATAGGCAGTTTTGCGGGCAGAAAGGAGCAGAAAATAAACAGAGCCGTGTTCGAGAAAGCAAATATGTGCTTTTCTCATTTAAGCTTTGAACTGGAGAGTCAACCTGATGATGGGAGGAAAAACACTAAGCAAAACTGGGCAGGGGGAATGTATCCCTTGCAAGTAATTTCCCATGAACAGTTGCCTGCTCTGACATCTTTTGATTGAGCTATTTCTAGACCTAACCCTTTGCTTGTAAATACTGATGCTAATCTTGTTTCAGAAATGTTTCAGCTTGGCAAGACATTAATAAACACTGTCCCAGAAAATGCTTGGAGTCCAGCCATGCACAAAGCCTTGTTTTAATAGATGGATCAGTGGTGGAGGTAGGTGAAGACCAGGAGAGGGATTCTCAGATTCCTTGGTGGTTTTTCAGACACATTTTGACCCAGTAAAGACATGGTTTGGCCTTTTATAAATAACTGCACAAGACAGATTAGTTACTGTTAATGCTCCTAGAAAACAAAATTCAGTTCACAGACTGAAGTTCACTTGATGGGAAAATAAATTTTGAATTGGTGGAAAAAGCAGGCACCCTATAATGGTGGAGTCATCTAGAAGGACAGCACAGTAAGGCAAGGGGATATCTCTTCACACTTGGGCTACAAGTTCTCTAAGCCTCCTTGTAGGAGTCTAATCATCAGGAACTAATGTATTCAAGAGGCACTCTTCAGATGCTTTTGAAAACCGTAACATATAAGTCACTGTCTGTTAAATAAGGAGCAAATTACACTAAGTTGTCTCTTATCACAATGGATGGTTATTATTAGTTGTTAAAATAAAGATTGGCAGCATGTGCTAAACAACCACAGATAGGTCCCCAGTGTTGTGGAAAGTTTAATACAAACGCAAAATATGCTGAACAAAAGAGACATATTCAAGTCTAAGTAGCTTCCAATCTGAGTAATGCATTAACAGGACATAAAGAAATGTTATTTTCCTTATTCAGTGCATAGCCATCAATGAACATTCACCATATATCCCCGGCTAAAGGCCTTCTCACCCTTTATGCCAGGTGAAGTATATTAATAGCAACAAGTGTCACTGGAGGGAAGTGGTGAGCGGGTCCTTGTTATAACCTGTTGTTGATAAGAGTGATCCCTGTCCAGCTGAAGAGTGAGCCTCAGCCGCCAAACAAATTGCTTTTGTTTGATCTTGCTACTGCAGCCATGTAGGGAAAGGTGCCAAGTACAATTTAGAAGTAGCCTTTAAATAGTGGATAGCTATCATGAGAGGTTGCTCTGAGTGAAAACAACACACACTGGGGGGTTTCCTGATGTGGGAAGGCTTACTGTCTTCTAACACAAGATGATGAATATAGCATTCATAATTGAAGAAAAGCTTAGGTTCTCTTTTGGCTCAGGCAGTATCTGAATTGTGGTCTACTTGTTTGCCTGTGACATCCTGCAGTCTGTATTAACAAAAAATATATATCTCTTGAATTGCACTGAGATAGTAAAAGCCTCACACACAATCTGGCAGGGACCATGTTCACCTCCCCCTTTCATAGCTTTTCCTTAGGTTCTTACAACCAGCAGAATGTTTATGGAAACATATTAAGAAATACATTATTAGCAATACAGACTTTAATGTCATGATTCTGCTTCATTCTGTTGAAAATATAAATATATTTCAGCATCAAAGTCAATAACTCATTACAGAAGTCACCATCTAGTGGTATCTAAGAACACGTACTGCTGTTATTCAAGTTTAGAGGTGGTTTTAGGGACTCAAAATAATGTCTTCAGTTCTGCTCAGGATGAATTACTGTAATTCAAGCTAGCCTCTCAGTTAATATATATATGGTATATAATATCATAATATTTAATAATGCATTTTATGTATTATATATGCATGTATTAATATATTAGTATCTATATTTTAAGCAAATCTGGTGTTACTCAGAGCAAAACTTCATTCAAATAAAGCTTTAATTCATGTATTTAAAATTATGGTGCACATCAGTGAAAAAAACCATCTGCTTTTAGCCTTCTTCTCTTCTTTTTATTCATTTATATGCGTTGCATCTCTTTATGTGCATCTATAGCTATACATACATCTTTAACCAAGGCTCCACAGCATACCCTTGAAGGCGTCTGTATTTCTAACTAGCCAGCTGAGTTGCAGAGAGAAACTCGTGGTTAACTAGTACTACTCTATAACTGCTGGAACAAGTGACATCTCCCCCACTGCAGCTATCTGTTCAGAGGGAAAGCTATTAGGACTGACAAAGAGAAGCTCATTCTTGCTCATTATATTTAGAGCCCTTACAGATGAGGCAATTTTTCACTCTTCTCAGTTGTGATAAAAACTGAGGACAAATACAGCATTATATGCTATTCTGCTATATCTAAAAATGTTCTGAATTTATTTATCCTTCAGGTAAAGCTGTATGCAAGCCAGCAGTCTTCCCCCCCCTCCCCCAGTCTACCTTTCTTATCTGCATTTATATTTAGCATTATCACTGAGCCAAATCTTTGAGACCTCATTTGACTTCTTACCCAATCTTTCTTCTTGCATTAGTCACCATATGAGATTTGTCTGACTAAGAACTAAATTAAGACTTCACACAGAGGATGTGCACTAGAACTTCTTGATGAAAAAAGAAATCACATGGCAAACAAGATAAGACAGATTACAAAGGTGCATGATAGCAAGCTATGGCATTTCTGCTCTTGGGCTTCCAAAGCACCAAGGGATACATAGTATGGAGCTGGGGGTGAAGAAATGCGGTAGGCATGGTGAGAGGAAGGCTAGTCTATAAATAAACAAGTATGATTAGCACTTGGCCATGTGCTAAACATTTGTTGCTGGGACTCCCATGGAAAGAGCAGTGTCATCTGTCACAGAGGCTAATACAAGGTGCTAATAAAGGCTGACTTACCCTCTTCACTGCAAGGTTTCAAACTTGACCCCTTCACACTGCTCTAACTACCATCTACTTTTGTAAGGCATTTATTATGGTGACCTCAAATGTCAAGGCATTGTGGTGAAACATCTTTCCATGGGTGAGTGCTACAGTGATAGAGCCAGACTTCATTAAAGGGAAGAGCACAAAGGAATGAAACCATCTAATAAAACATTTTGCAAGCTTTGGAGATGAATCTTTGCAAAATTTAATCTGAAATGCAGAGATTTTAAACACTGTCAACAGCTTTCAGTTCCTGCCTCCTTATACTGAAGTCTGGAAGAAAGGGACAAAAGATAACTCTCTATGTAGACTCATTAGGTTTTGCTCCTGCAGTAGCAAGATACCACACGACAGCTTAGGCACAGTACCTATCTATATTTTTTTATAGTGTTGTGAATGCAAATAAAATATTTTACTTTAAATTCCTCCATTTAGCTACTGTATTTTAGTTCACATTTATCTTTGGTTAAAAGCAGGGTTTCTGCAGTTCAGCTCAAGAGAGCTGACTTCTTAGACCTTACTTGACTGCTTCAGTCTGTAAAGTCTGACTTTGTGGTCCTCTGTGGTGTCTAGGGAGGGGAAGAAAGCCGAAAGAACAGTATCGAGTCAGAGATCCTGAGAGCCCTAGTGTCAATAGGAAGAATGCAGAGTCATACTACCAATACATAAGGCTATGTATTACCCTTAAAATACAATTCAGTCCTCTCCTGGATGAATTTTCTCTGTTACTGTATTCTTTTCTTTTCTAAAGGCATGCTACCTTATAAGTAGCCAAAGACACCCCTTGCCTGGCCTCTCCTTCTCACCAGTGCTCTTAAAAAATTGCTTTTTGCAGATGGGTCTAAAAGGCAAGACAGAGCACTTAAAGTTAGGGATCTGTATCACAAGCATAGAAGAAATAAAACCAGAAACACTTTAGAAGAGAACGAAAAGAAGCAATAAAGACTCTAAAAGAACAAAGTGGATTTAGGGAACACTGAAGCTCCACAGCTGTTACTGGAAGAACATGGGAAAGATGGATAGCCAGAATAGGCAGCCAGGTCTGCAGGTGGTACGAATTAGCATTGCTGTGGTAAAATCAGAAGCGCTGTGCTGATTTACACCAATAGGTACTGAGGACTGCTGCTAGGAAGGAGTGTGTAGCAGCCCTGCAATACACAGAGTTACTTTCTCTGGAGAATATTGTTTCATTCCCTCCCGTAGTTTGTGAGTGACTGCTCCCTGGTGAGAACATGAAGAAGTTGTCAGGTCTATTAACCTTAACAAATGTAAATACGAACCCAAAATGTGGAAAAATGCTCTCATCTGAAATGAATTTCATTCTAACAGACTGCTGAGTTAAACAGTCCCTTTTGCAGCAGACACAGAAACACGGCCACTGAGAAATAAAATTGTTTACCTCATTCTTTTCAGGTTGTCCTTCCTGCCTTTCCCTTGGTTTGGTTGGCACCTCACGTAAGCAGCTGCATTGAAGAAGGTTTCTTCCCTAGTGGAGTCACTTGTGCAATTTATCACAAATAATTTACTTTCTTTTCCATTCAAGACTGTTGTTTGCAATTTTTCAATGCACCTGCAATCTTACCCACCAACTTGCTCACAAAGGTGCTGGTAGGAGCAATCTTTATGCTCAGTTCTTGTAGCAACTGACTGGAGCCAGGAGCCACATCTCCTAATTTCTCTTCCTTGAAGGAATAGCATGACCCCCGTCCCCTACTCCACAGTGAAAGAAGCCCTGTTGCCTTTTACAGGTTATCTTCGAACATGGACAACTGTATGGTACTAGACTAAGATCAATGCGGAGAGTTTGGAGTGTGACTTGGTTTGGGATGGAGCCCATAAAATTTACATTTCCTATGAACACTTTGGCAATAAAAACAAGTAATTAGAATGAGACTCACCCCACATTTCTTTTAGGGCCATGGCTGGGCCCATACAGAAGGTCCTGAGGGAATCCTACTGCACTATGGTTGGGACACTGGGAGCTGTGGGAAGTGGCCTATTTCTCCTTGTGAAAATTTGATTCCTAAAGAGCTCCCAGCATGGACCATTACCCTGGAAGGGATGGAATGGGGCTAGAGGGAGGACTGGACTCAGGAATTCACTTGGCAGATCTTCTGCATTTCCTGCCAACATACACACACATGCTTGCAAGAAACACTGGATAAGATCCCACTAAAATTCAGTCTGTGCTTTGGGCTGGGTAAGATTGCAAAGCAGCTCTGCAGCCCTTCTGTAGCTTAAGAAAGGGAGAATCCAATGTTCAGCTAATGCTCTCAGATTCAGTTCACTAAGAACCAGGTTCATTCACAGATTGAAAGCTGAGCACTGCAATGTTTAAGAAGTTAGAGGCCAGACTCTGCTTCGTGTTTGTAAGGCTGGATTATGTGCTGAATGGGGATGGCCAGGCTCAGGGCTGCAAAAGTTGGACATGTCACAGGACTGAGCATTGTGCTGCTGTGGCATGCCCACCTGTCAGCCCTCTTGGAGTGGCACTGCCCTCCCCCCAGGGGTACGTAGGGTAGAAGCAGCCCACCAAAGTTTGTCTGTCCAGCCCTGTAAGTGCAGGTGCCTGTGACTGAGGACTGCCATATTCTGAGTCTGGGTGTCCAAACCTGGAGACAGGAGATGCTGAAAGCAGAGCTGGGGAGAGAGACTCAAATTTTACCCTTGGCGTTATCTGCAGTTAGCTGTGAAGGTGGGTTTCAGCCTCCAAGATCTCCCTGGGGACTTGGTACTGTGCTTTCAAGTGTTGGCAAGCACTCTGCTTCCTCATAATGCAGGGCAGCAAGAGAAGGGGGAGGATTCTCTTTGCTTAACAGCCTAGAGACTGAGGGTTCTTGCTCAGTCACCAGGCTTTGAACTTCTGAGTAAGCCAACATAATGAGAATTCAGAAGCAATAGGAGAGTTGTCTTAATATGCAAGAATATTCACAAATCATTTCCCTGCTATATTGGCACAACTTTGCTCAAGGAGACAAAGGAAAAAACAGGACATATATTTGACAGAATAACTTAAAATGTTTAAAGGATACATGTACATTAGGTCCCTCTAGCTCCATTTGCATGTGGATGCAAAAAGCTATTTGTTTCTACTGTTCTTCTCTTCCATTAAAAAGCCATTTAAACTTCTGTGGAGATTTGCTTTCAGTTTTGAACTTTCTTCTGTTTGTTGGTTTCCAAGTCAGAGGTAAAATGGATAGCCCTTCATTTTATTTAGCAAGAAATGAATTACAAGAAAGTGGGACCTCTAGGAATAAAAAGCCTTCAGACTCTATGTTCACGTAAGTGTAAAATGTACTGCAAGGGAGAGTGCTTCTCCAATTTTGCTACACATTTGTAATAATAAAAGAGTGGACTCTGAGGAGAAGCGAGCCATGAGCTGTGTGATTTGAACAGTTACATTAACACATAATAAAGAGGTGCAAAGGTTCAAGGCAGTTTTCTCTTATAAGGAAAAAAAATGCAGAACACGGAAATGAGAAAAAAAAAAAAAGACAGCAAATTAAAAACCAGATGTTATACCTGATAAATGTAAATCTAGACTAATTTCCATCTGAAAACAAATAAAAACACACAGTTGCAGCTATAGCGGGGGAAGGAAGTCAGGAACAAACGCGGAGACAAAGGACCGAAGGAAGGATCGTATACATCCTAACGCACTATTACTGGTGCTTGGGTAAAATACAATGCGGGAATGAATGGGAACTGGTACCAAGACGATAATTTACAACACAGAGATACACAGAACATTCTGTCGGTGTTTCGTAGGAGGAAAAACTAATGCCTGAGTCATTCAGAAAGAGCTGACAGTCTGTTTATAATACCCACATCTGTCACACTGCACTCTGTTGTAATCACACTCCCCTTGATGGGAAAGGAGAAGATTATGTACATCCCTGGGGAAGGATGTACTCATACGAATCTGCAGACAACATTCAAAGAACAATCCAGTAAGAACTTGCCTAATTCAAGAAGCAATAGAGCATACAGTGCCAGTGAACCACATCCCATACATAACAATGCTAAAAGAGAAGGAAAGGCAGACTCATCACTGAACAGACCTTCAACAGCAGACTTAAAGCCAGAGAACTGTACTCTGAGGGAAAATACCTAATACTAACTAACTCCTCCTGAGCTGCACACAGCTAACCAAAGCTGGGTCTTAACGGTGCCTGACTTTTGGTTTTCGGTGCAATTTTGAACAAGTGTAAATCATAGGACAGTGATACCCTTGATACCTCAAGGGACTGTTTGGGAAGTGGATTCATAAGAAACTTGGTGTTTCACTTGCTTTGTGCTTGAATTTAGTCCAGGTTTGCTCAAAATTTGGCCATAATTCGAACTCAGCCCAAACTGGCAATATAGGGTTTTGAAACCTCTTCCTGTCTAGGCTTACCAGAAAGCTAACAAGCTTCAGAAAATTGGCAGGTCAATTCAACAGCTGCAAACAGTTTCCAACTCCAATCCTATGGAATTAGAGCTTTTTGCTTTTAAAATGAACATTTCACATAGCCATCATCTTATTTTCCCTTTGTACAACATTCATGTTTCACAGATGTATCAGAAGGCACACTTAGGGACAGAATAGATTAAAATGCCTTAGAAGGAAGTCCTGCTTGTTGAATATCTAGAAGGAAAAAAAAAAAAAAAAAAAAAAAAAAAAAAAGAAAAAAAAAAAAACAACGTCTCTGATTTTATTTGAAAAACTGGCACAAAATGCCTAGCCACTATAGGGAAAGTAATTTTAAAGACTGAAACACACCGAATTTTGAACAGAAATTCAGAATTCTGGGATAATTTGCAAATATTTCCTTATTTCCTTCTATTGTCTCTTTGAGGCAAACTGTATCGAAAACAAGCTATGGTGCTTTCGATTTAAATTCAGTGCTAAACAGTTATATTCCAGGCTGCCTATATAGCTCAGCTTTTAGGAAAAAAAAAAAAAAAAATCAATAGGATTTTATACTAATTACAAATATGTAACAGCTCAGAGTAGTCTGCTCTCCTCCACTGATAGCATCAGTGTAATTGTAGTGCCAATGAAATGACAAAGATTTGAACCCTTGCAAGATAATGATAACATTGACTTCTGCTCAGCAAAATAAGGATTAAGGCCACGTGATTTTAACAGTACAGATTAAGGCCACATGATTTTAGCAGTACAAGCAGAATGGTACATAATAAAGGTTCTATACTTAAAAAAAAAAAAAAAAAAAAAAAAAAAAAAAAGACTAAAATTAGAAATAAATATTATTGCTGGATTAATATCTTTGCACAGATTTTAGAGCTTTGTGAATCAGTCACCTGAGCCTTTCCCCTTCTCTCCTGCTTATCCTGTAGTGACATTTCCCTGGCAAAAAGCAGCCAAGAGCTGCAGCTACATGGTGTTCACATTTTCCTGTTTCAAGGAGACAACCAGCCACTGCCACTCCTGCTGTTACACCCGTGAGTGCCAAAAAAGCACCCCATGACAGAAACTCTGCCAACATCGCTTCCCAAAACAGGCAAGAGAGCTGTGGATTCAAGGGCAGTGCAGGACATCAGTATTTTTCCTCTAGATGAAGGTGTTGTTACCAGCTCTGCAGAGTGTGGTTATTTCATGAGTTGAGCCCTAAGCTGAGGCACGTGTCTTACCTGTGGTAAAGCAACAACCTGTTCTCTACACATCACGTGAAGATGTAGCATGCTTGTCAGAGCTTTATGCCTTGACAAATCTGGGAACTGGCTTGGAAAATGGGTATATGCAGATAGGCATCTGTCACATATGCCTTCTGTATTCTAGTTGTATAAATGACATTGCCACATTTTACAGCATTGTTTTTAATTTTCATCTCACATCCCCAGCAACCCATATGGAAGGGGATCCTTGTAGTTAGACTACTCCAGCTGTTTTCATGTTGCAGCTTTGTGGATTTGCTCTGGTTTATATGTATTTTGTCTGAATAAATATACACATAAGCTAATAGGAGATCTCATGTAAAGCATCATAGAGAAGCTCATACACCTTCCCAGCACCCTCAGGCTATGGTCTATGGTTCCAGGAGGTATTTACTTACATGCCACAGCCTACTGGTTTCAGGCATACTTGCACAGGAGCTTTACTTCTCTCAGGCTTGATTTTATACTGTTGTCCTTATTGTTCCTCCTCCCTTCTCTAGCTTGCAAAACGAAGCTGTTGAATATCTATATTTTGTATCATGTCTGTAAGACCTGTGGCAGTGCACTGCTTTTAGAGATTCTGATCCCAGAAGGGACCTTCAGCTTATCAGCTACTGTCCTTCAAACCGTGCTTTGAGTACTTGCAGATGGAAAAATAAATAATTAAACAAACAAACAAGCAAACAACAAAGAAATGAACAAAAACATGTCTTCAGGGAACATGCCCACTCTGGAAAGACATTGAAAGATGGAGAATCCATTATTTCTCCTGAAAGTTAGTTTTAATCTCTCCTATCCATAAAAAACGTGTCTTTAGATTCATGGTTCTTTCTGTGCCCTTGCTTGCTAGATTAGATAGATGATTAATTCCCAGTATTTTCTCCATGGACTGTTGGTATACTGCAGCTAAGGAGTTTCTTTATCATGGGTTCCTTCTCTAGTGCCCAGCACAAAATGCATTCTTTACTCCTTATACAATCCTATATGGGATGCTGCTCCTTATAGAGAAAAAAATTAGATCATCCCTAGCTTCTTTTACATGTACAGTTGAGCATTTTTGTCATGTTAACACATCACTGTGTGCTGCTACCTTGAACAATATGTCAGTTTTGAGTTTCTCTATTAGCTTTAATTAAAAGATACTAATGCCTAATAATGTAAAGGTATTCTTAATTCCAGCCTCTATCAAAAATATCCGGACTGCTGTTAGCCATACTGGCTCACAGACCCTTTTTCCAAAAAGCTTAAATAGATGGTTACATCTTGCAAAGTGTTTAGTACTTACACTGAGGACTTACCCACTGTGGTGGTTTACAACATAAATCACGTTTTCTAAGTCACAATTTTTCTTGTTGGACATATAAGTATTTCAGAGGTAGCTAATGAGGGGAAACAGGCTTTCTCTGGAACCACATATGTGACACTTAGATTTCCCTGTAAAGACAGACACAGCGTCTGACCAATTCTAATTTACCTGTCAAAGCCCAACAGTGTAGCAGTCTGCATGACCAGGACAATGCTGGGAATGCTCACCGTTTTCTCCATCAGTGGAGCTCCAGGAACTCTGGTCTATATCTGCTGAAATTTCTCTCTAAAATCAGCACAGCCTTAGCTATAGGCAGGTCCAGCTCTGGAGGGTGAGGCTGTCCTTCACCCAAGGAATTATTTTGGAGATTTTTTTAGCCATCTTCACTTCACTGATCTTTTTTTGTGGAGTAGGTCACTACCCACAGTTGTATCTGGAAGATGGAGGGGGAGAGAACTAAAAGCAAGAATGTGGTGGTCAGTCAGACTGACTTTAAAGAAAATCATAAAAAGTGCCGTTCAGCAACATGCAATTGTCTACAAAAAGTGTCTGGATTCATCAGCTCTACCATGCTTCCTATTTAACATCAGAAAAGATTAAATGCAGAAACATTACAAATTTCTGTAGCCAGAGAAAAGGTTTCATCTCTGATTACAATGTTGAAAGTAAGAGTGTATAAACAAAGACAACACAAAGTCATCCTGAATAGCACTTAGCATCTGATTTCCTTTTTAACTGCTACTTGGGCTCTTTGAATGATATTACATTGGTCTCATGAATTGCTAGTCCCTAGATTTGAAAGCTAATTTAGCATTTCAAGTTAGCATATTTAGCATATACAAAATTAGCCATAGTCTTAGGGAAAACCACCTGAAAAATAAAATACAGTAAAGGACTTTTACAAAAAAACACTATTTTTATAGCATGTCATGTAGTTTTCTTCACTTGCACACTTCTATCAGTCCTAGCTTAAACAATTCCATTGTCATAAAATTCAATTTTTAATTTAAAATTGTACTTATTTTAATCCTTTTCTTTTAAATCAGCTTATTAAACTCTTTACATATGCAACTGATACTAACTTTTATTTGAAACATTGCCTTAAGAAAATCAACATTCAGCATTTCTATTTAAAGTGTTCAAGTTTTTTCACAAAAGGAAAATATTTTTTTCTAGGGCTGCATTTGCAGTTGGATCACAAAAATAAATTAATAAATAAATAATTTTAACAGATATAAAAGAACTATGACTAGAAGGCAGAATGTTAATCTATTCCAGAATACAAGTTTTCATACAGATAACTTACTCTCTCACACACTATATATGCAAACAATCTGCATTCAGATTTTTATTAAGTTCCAGTCCTTCAGGAATACTTAATATTTCTTGAACACAATTTTCAGGAAAAAGTTGCTGAATTTCATTAACTTAAGCATTATAAGCTTTCCTTATTCTAATTTAAGACATCATTCTAATTTAAGACATCATAGAAGTTATTATTCTGAAAGAATAAGAGAATAAAATATTCAGTTACTCAAAATGTCTTTTCTTTATCCCTATCCTTTACCCCCAGATAAGTAATAGCAGCTTTTCAGACTCATTCATTTCAGGGTAAAATAAGAGAGATCACCACCTTACTGAGATGTTCCTCAGCATTTTCATTCATTCAAGGTTGACAACTGCCTTGTAATTAAAAAAAAAGCATTTGGTGAAAGTAGGGAAATAATTTAATTTTTCATTGCACATATTCAAGGCCATATCATGAGTCAAATACACCTTCCCTTTTTGTATCATGCAGCATGTAGACTAGAAGGTTAATTGGAATAATACTGTATTAATATATAGTTTTTTTCTTTAATACTTGTATGGTCTTCCATATATTTTCTTCCCATATTCCTGATGTAATTTAATGTTGATGTCAAAGTAAGGAAGAAGGCAATGGACAGAAGGACTGCTCACCTGCCCGTAGAGTTAGGAATGCCAACTGGAACATTTTACTGTCTCTGTGTGTTGGGATATCAGTGGCCTTTTTGAGAGACTGAGAGAGAAGAAAAGCTTTTCTGCTTCCCAATAACAACCTAGTTCTGAGTGAATCTTGGAAAACGTTATTCACATAATTGTCTCGATGAAATGACCTGGTATTGTGCACTTCATTGCTTCTGAAGTAGTCACCTCATCTCCTTCTATACTGTTGTATTTCTTAGCAACAACAACAGAAAAAAAAAAAAAAAGTTGTTCTTTCAAACTGTGCTACACTTAACGTTTATTATGCCCTCCACTTTCATGGTGTCTTACTTCTGACAGTCTATCATGAGCAACTGAGGTTCTTCACATAAACTGTAATAAGGCCTATAACAATTATTGCTATCTTTACTGATCCAGCAAAATTATTTTTCCATTCACTCAGGAAATTGCAAAGCTTTTTCTATTTAGGGAGCATATTGTGATTTACTAAAGAAATTACTATTGCCATCACTTCCAAAATTATGATCCCTATAAGGAAGTAGCTCAGCCTATGAAAAATGCTATGGGACTTAGGCTCAGACCTAATATATGTGATAAAATGTTCTTTATTTACTGAAAGCTTGAATACATAGACTAATCCTAACAGTAATTGCTCAAGGTAGACTTCAACTATACCAGAAATACATCTTAAGGTTTGGTTTTTTTTTGCAATTCAGTGAGGATTGAAATTCTCTTCATATAAAATGTATGGAGAAATAAAGGACTCTGCCATTTAAAAAGCTCTAGAGAGTTGTAAAATGCTATTTTGCTGGAGATCACACGTCAAAGCTGTCCGAGGAGAAATGAAGATTCATCAATGACAGGTTTGATTCAGTAATTCAGAAGCCTCCCCACAATGCCTGGAGCAGAACTTACAGTGAGCCCTGCTACGATACCTACCTAGAAACTTCCAAGGTCTGTCTGAAAAACTGGTGTTTCACAACCCACCTATGCACACAGCAGGTACTAAATTTTAACAGCAAAATACATTTGATGTCTCTCTGTTTCAAGTATTTCATTTTTACTTAGCTATTAACAGACCCTCCCAAAAGATGACCTTTTTTTTTATATATTTTATTTTCTTTTATTTTTCTCTTGTGAACTGATTCTCACCTGATTTCTAAGTAGAAGAAACAGCTCTCACAATGTGCCACAGCCATGATTTTATTTCAAGGCAGTCTTGCAAGGACCAGAAAAGGGAATATGTCTGTTTTATAAGCTTTGCAGATACTTTTTATTTCAAGACCAGATTTCTACATGCTGAATTCTACAATGCAAACAAAGGCTTTATTGACAAGCTAATTCCTGAGTGTAGTTCTGCAAAGGTTTGATAGACTGACTTCAAGGCTTCACCTTACTTCTGTAACAGAAGAATGAAAGAGAAGATGGTCTTTTAAGCTAAGGCAAGATTCTGGGCAACACCTTTTGGCTCTGACGTTCCCTCTTTTGTTCAAGATTTCCCTTTCCTCATTTTTCTTGGCTCCTTATCCCAGTAACAAAGATGCTTTGAGAATAGAGAATAGTCCACAGCTGTTATCAAATACAGCTCTAGTACATAACAGCCTGTCCCTACTCAGTCCCTCTCTGGAATTACACTCTGAAGTATCAAATGTAAAATACCTCCTTGTCCTCCTAGAGAATGTCCTGAGTTTATAGTCTAGGCATGTTCTTGAATTAGCACATTCATTCTGCTTAAAAAGGCCTTCCTGTAGGTCAGAACCATTCTAGGACAATTTCAAGACACAACATTTTCACAATGTTTCATAAAGTATGTATCATAAATCGCATTCACTGTATGCATTCCTTACCAAATGCATAATACTTTGTTCCCTCTGAGCACTCTCAGGAGACATGGTGCATTAGTAATGCAGATGACAAAGTGCTTTGTCAAAACCACTTTCCCTCTCTCTTTAATCAGTTTAAGAAGTTTGCAGCATTGTGATGACCAGAACTGACACTGTAAGATTCAGGAAAAAAAATTCACCCAGTAAACATGAATTTATGTGGGTCTTGACTAAATAAGTCTCTCTGCTACTCTGTTTTCATTGCTCTGTTGCTGTTGAGAGAGGACATTTCTTTCTACTGCATGTAAGGAATTTATATTGGATATGTTTTCTTCCCAAAGCTGAAATCTGTTTCCCTCCATCAGAGGATTTCCTCTGAGTAATTACCTAACAAGTGGTCACTGAGCTCTAATTACTCCAGATGAAACCAGTTGTCATCATTCCTTACAGTGCAAACAGACACTCCAAAATCTTTCCCATTAGTCATATCTCCAGCATAACCTGCACATTTTTTCCTGCTGAAAACAGGTATTGATTTGACACAGTGCTGAGATGATATGATGTATCACTGATTGTACAATTCGCTACAGTATTGGATTAGACTAATGCAGCCAGGTTTTCAATCTAATTACCTCTGTTCAGCTGATGGAGAGAGTTGTACCCTGTGCAATTGCCTTGGCAATTGCCAATATCGTTTTATGATAATCTATTTATACTGAAAGAATCCTAGTGAAATGGGAACAGGCTGAGTTTCTTCCAGAACTTTCTAATGTTGCTTGTACTTGTAAAGGAAGTTTAGGTTTTTCTGTATTGGTGAAAACAGTCAATGTTTCCATAATCTTTAAAACACTGTTTGTATTCCATCGGCTGTCTAAACTGTCCCATGGATGCACTGTGGCATGACTTGGGTCTTGGCAATATATGATGCAAAATACTTAAATTGTACAGCTGGTCCTAGATCTACACACAAAGACTTCCTCCTGTGTAAGAACAGAAAACATCTCTTCATGCTCCACAAATGGTGCATTTTTGATAAGTAATATGGTCACAGACAGTCATACAAAGTTCAGCAGGAAAAAAAAATATAAACTGCAGAAAACATTTAATTGTTCATGTTCCAGCTGAACAACAACAACAACAAATGTAACTAAAGCTCACAAAATGAGCAGAAGACAGAAAGTACAGGTAGTCTTTTGTCATGAGTAGCTCCAGGTTTAAAGAAGTAAAGAATTGGCAAAACCCCCAGAATAACTTTCTCTGTTTCCTATTATCCACTACTTCTCATGAACATCTAAGTTCCATCACCACTCTTGTAGTTCTTGGCAAAAAGACAATAGTACATCCTGAAGCATATCACGAAAATCGGGCACACCTGAGAGTCTTTTGGGTCAGTGAATGATCAAGGTATAAAAAGAGTGCTCAGACAATGATCTGTTTGTTAAGAAACTGCACAATTCCTTTGTATCAATACACTGAACAGGAAGTAGGCACAATGCCCCTGCTCAGACTCTTCTATGTGGGAATGCTCATCACAGGATCTCTTTGAAACTGAAGTGAAAGTAAAACAGACAACAAGATTTTTGTCCTTCACAAAATGGACAAAAGTAGCAAGCTGTCAGGACTAAGATGGTGTTTAACCAACAGGTCTGGAAGAGCTCAGCAATTAAGCTGTTTGATTATTAACAGTGATGCATAAGGTGCTTAAAAATACCTTGCATACCTGGGGAGTAAAAGGTGCCAGATATGATATTAACTAAATAAAAACAGTTTCAGGGAGAACCATGGGAGTTCAGATATATAATCCTGATGCCTAGCCTTGGCATCAATAGGATATCAATATTGGCAAAGAACAGGCACCTGGGTAAGTATGATTTAGTGGAGAAGAGTCCACTTGGTGGTTTTTTGTTTTTGTTTGTTTGTTTGTTTGGGGGGTAGGGAGGAAGATGCACTACCATGCAGGTGCAGTGAAGGTATTTGAAGAGGTCAACAAGGAGTTGAATAAGGGTAATCTGGCTGATGTAGTGAATCTGTACTTCTAAACAGCTTTCAGCAAATTTTCTCACCTTTAATTTCCTTAGCACTTCTAAAAAAAAGTGTAGAAAATAGAGAGTAGGAGTGAACAGCCATTTCATACTGTGGAGGTCAGGAACCAGAGGAGACCCACAGCCATGTGCGTAGGAACCTGTTCTGGTTAGCATATTTGTAAATGAACTCACTGTGAAGACCTCCACAGCTTACTAGACTCAGTGCCTGGATATATCACAGTGGCACACAGCTTTCAGGACAGATAAATGTAAAGTGAAGAGCACTGGGCAAAAGTAGTTCTGTTGTCACATCTTAAATGATGGGCTCTGAGCTCGAATTATTAGTAAAATAGAGAGCAAAATACAAAGCATTATTATACCACTGTATGAACTTGTTGTTTGCCCGCACCTTGAATACTATGCAGTTTTAATCCTTAATCTCAAATAAGTGATATTAGAATCAGGAAAGCTCCCAAGAAAAGCAAAAAAGATAATCTGAAATGGGAAACATCATCTACAAGAAGGTGCAAGAAGCAATTGAGCAGGCTATATTTTCTCAGTTTGAAAACATGGTAATTTTTATGTGATAATGATCCTTAAAAAATATGATTGGCATAGAGATGGTGAGGAGGAAGCAACTGGGAGCTGTTCTTTCTACTGCAAGAACTGTGGGACTTCAAATGAAGCTGTTGGGAGCCAGATTCTGAAAAAAAAACATCAAAGGAAATGGTTCCTCCTGCATCAGGTAACTGACTGGTCAAACTCTTTGTGAAAAGATGCTATGAGATTACAGAGCAGTTATATGATCTCCTTTTGTGCAACAAGCACCTAATTGGTACTGTGATTTTTGGTCAGGACAATCATATGAATCCTTGTGTCCAGTCCTGCTTTTCAATGATTCAGGATTTGGTGGGTTAGTTAGGACCTGGAAAAAGGAAATTCAAAGCTGCAACAAAATGTCTCTTATGAAAGAAATAATGCTGCAGATAAATTCTGTACAGTCATTATTTTTCTTTTTCTTTAATGCCATGAGTGTTTTCTGAAGATGGAGGAGTGAGAAGTTAACTGATAGAGTAAGGAGTTCAGGGCCCTGGGGAACTGGTACAACAGATGGCCCTGCTGTACACTGTAAATCAGGGAAAATAACTTGCAATTAACCAGAAGTGTTGTAGGGCTTGTCAATATACTCTATTTTACTTCTTATCAAAAATGTCCAAAACCTTTGGGTCAGATTCTTAGTGGATATAAATCCAAACCAATTTAAGATAGTGAAAGTTTCAAAAATCAGGTTAAAAAAAAAAAAAAAAAGTCCTATTAGAGAAGGAAAATTGTAACAAAACCTGGCCAAAAGGGAGAATTCTCCTTTTACGTCTCCTGACTACTATGTATGACTGCTCCAGCTCCATCCAGAATACTCCCATCAAACTATGCAGTCATCAGCCAGATAGTAACCCCCACATTATTGTCTTTCATCCTTCATTTTCATGGGGAAGGTGGAAGAAAAAACAAAACAAAACAAAAAACCTTCAGCTGACACTGGAGCAGGCTCTGAGAATTTAAATCTGCAGTCTGCTAACAAGCTAGGTAAAGTTCTGTGTTGAATTCCAGTTGGACATAGACTTATTGGACCTAAGTCTAATAGTACTGCCATTAGTAAAGCTATCCAGGTCTGCAAGCAGACTGGCCTTCATTCTGTTTGTTGTTGTTCAGTTGACTGCAGTAATTCACTGCATGAGGTAACACATCAAAATGACACTTGATAATGATTTTCAGTATCAGTGGAGGTATGAAGCAGAAGATTAAATAGAAATAAAAGTTTCCAAGTTTCCAATAATAATCCTTTACAAATGGGAGAGACTGCTTTGCACTATTTATGCCATGTGCAGGTTTTCAAAAATCGAAGTCAATCACTCTTTCAAGACAGCATGGAATCAGACTATATCTAAAAAATGGTGCATTTATTAGGATTTCAAGAGAAAGTGTTCTTGCTGTTATCTCTGGAATGAGATAGACTGTGCAAGAAAGACATAAAAATACTCTTGCCTCCAGAGATTCATTGGCATAATCTGTCTGTAACACCTACAGAATATGATACTGAATTGCAGGAGTGTGGAGTCAGTCTTTTAGCTGGAAATATTTGGAACATCTTGAAATATGTCATTGTCATATGTGTCTGTGTGTATGATAGAAATTAAATTTTCCTGCTGGTATCTTGTGATATTTCTTCTTGCACATAAAAATACTAATTGCTATCTTCATCACAATGCAGAGACTTACCCTACTATGGTATCTGGACTATGGGGAAGACAAGGAAAAGTAAAACCAAAAGCAAATAAATAAATAAATTTTGTTAAATATTTTTGGCATCTGAAAAATTGCTGTGAATAGAAGAAACCAGGACCTGCTGACAAGTTTCTGCTTGAATCTTTTTCATTGTGATAGAAGAAATCCCATAAGCTCACACAATTTAACAACAGATTATGCCAACTCACTCTTCCCTTCTAGCAAAATATTCCTCTTGGACAGATCCAACCACAAGAGATGATGACATTGGTGACATAGGTGCTATCAGGTAAAGCATCCTCACTTAGAAGGGGCATGGAACTGAGCCTGGTTAGGCAAAGGGAGAGGCAAGAGGAAATCAAAAGCAGAGCTGTGAAAACAGAAGAACTGGGATGTGGAGCCAGGTGAGATCAACGTGGAGTCCAAAGGCAGGTTAGGGTGAGGGTGCAGACAGTGGGATGGTGTGGTGGGACTGGAGAGGCACCAGGGCTCATCACAGAAGCACTGACAGCCACCCTTTTAGAGGGAAATCAGCACCAAAGCAGAACAGGCCCTGCATCACTCTGTGGGCCAGCCAAGTCCACTCACAGCCTTGCACATGTGGTGCCACACACCTCCATACCCACATGGATGAACCCACAACCATCACATCACAGCTCTGCTATGAGCTCTGGTTCTCACAAGCTGTAACCAAAAAATACAAGAAAGGTTTTAGTTATGTCACAGGTCTTCAAAGGTTAGAAAGCAAACTTTTTTTTTTTTTTTTTTTTGATTGACAGCATTTTTTTCCTCTATCTCTTTTTCTTAAAGAAAATCTGCCAATATTCTTCTTTGTAAAGATTACAGTAAAAAAGCCATTTTAGTGGGGAAAGAAGACAACCCACAAGAAAACCACTTGGAACTGAACAGTTTTTGCCCAACCACTTCACTCCTAATAACACAGTGAGAAACTTGAATGCATTCTGCTTATTAATAGGAGTAGAACACACAGGACTCACAAGATCCCTCCCACTCCCATGTTCCTATGCAAAGCAGGACCAGAAGCATTACGTAAGAGGCAGAGAAAAGCACACCTAAACTCTGGTGGTCTGCAACATTTCCAATATCTCAGCTTAGAGTAGAATTAGAGAATAATTTAGGTTGGAAGGGACCTCTGAAGATCCTCTAATCCAACCTCCTGCCAACTAGTTCAAGTTGCTTAGGTACTTGCCTAGTCGAATCTTGAACACGTACAAGGACATTTCTTACATCTGCAAAAAACAATTTATTCTGACTAATTAGAATTATCTATTTACAGTTTGCCTGCCTACTGCAGGAACTGCTGAGGGTGTCACTGTGACTGCCCAGGATTTCTCCACTGAGGGTGTTCATCAAGGCATTGAACAATATGAATAGGGTATATCAGCTGGTCTAGCCACAGCAAACAACTCTCTGAAATTCCCACCTGAACAGCTGTAGCAATCAGTCAGTTGCTTTGCTATGAAGCAGGTAGGAAACCAGTTTACTGACCTGTCTCAAATCAGTCCATCACCTGGTGCAGAGACCAGCTTGGTTGTTCCTGGGGACTGCTTGGGAAGCTGAAGCTGAAATGCCTTGGGTACGTGCACAGATACAGCCCTGTAGATCACAGACTTGAAATTCATCATTATATCACTGTTATAGCTCAAATTAAAGCTTGCCACTATTGTTTCATTCTTGGGTTTAACCAGGCCTATCACTTCTGGAGGACATCACTGCACTGAATATAATATTAGCACACTGATAATTATGGGGTAAGAAGAATTTTTCCCACTTCAGCACTTCCATGCATTCAACCATGTGATACTGTCACATCTATGGAGTATGATTCTATTTATATGTTCAAGTACCTGTCATAGCAGCTTCAGCATCAAATAGCTGCTCTTCTGGTGTGAGCAGATTGCTGCTAATGGAAAATATTACAGAGCTCTTGTGAATGAAAATGGACAAATCTCATGCTAAGCACTATTGCTACTTACTGCAGGAGTAAATTGAGAACAGTTTCTCATCTCTAAAAAGTTGTCCCTACAGAAATGAATGTTTTTAGCATGGGGTGGTGCCACCAGGGAATTACCTTGATACATGTGCTTCAGCCAACCATTTTAGAGAAATCATTAGGAATTGTCTATCTCAGTCATATGGCTACCTCACAGTTTTAACCCTGGGAATCTGAACTGGCAGAACAGTTCTGACAGGACACCATCATCATCTTTGTGTTTATCCCAAGACATACTAGTACCTAACTTCATTAGCAAAGAAAATGAAATGCAAGTCTGCTATATTATGTAAACTAATCTAGACTATGTGTGTACATCCCAAATTTCTGAGCAGAATACAATGATAAGAAATTGTGGTAAGGCGTTCCTCCTACATACTTCAGATGAAGGACAATTTTATGGATTTCACATTGTTTTCATTGCTTGCTTGCTTGCTTTAGCATGATGACTTTTCAAAATAAAATAATTTCATTCCTGCCAGTGTTATTTTAGTGAAACATACTGCCTGTTGCAATCTTATAATTGGTCTTGTTTTGGGACAGAACAGTGTTCACAACATATTTCTTTTTAGTGGGAAAGGTTTGCCATTTTAATTTGTGAGAGGCAGTCAGGCATGGCCTTGGCTTAGAAGGTTTGGCCTGCCCTGTCCCATGGATAGCCCAGAACTGCAAAAAGACTATCTCTTTATAGCCAAAGGTTCCAACAAATTTAAGATCGAAACTATGAAATTACAGTTACATCTGCAGTAGAGATTCCATCATTTCCTTTGACTGAAGGAAGGGTTTCCCCAGTTGCCCAGGCAGGACATCCCAATGAGAAGACAGCAAAGCATGGCAGCCTTCTCATACAGGTTCCAACACCCTTTTTGCACAAACTCCTCTGTTACTGTGCAGGCACCATAGCAGAAAAGCAGGCAAGAGTTCAACCCTACCAAATTCTCATTAGTATTTTATTGTTGCAGACATGTTCCCAGGGAGCATTTCAATCTGGGTTACTAAACAGATAAACATTCAACCAAGAGTTTCTTAAGAGCTTTAAGTCCTGATGTCTATTCCAACCAAATACTTGTCAAAGCAATTCCAGGGGAAAAGCATCACTAATAATTTAGACTAGTGTGCCATTTTCCCAGGGAGTCAGGGTACACAGAAAACTGAGGAACTTTCCACACACACATACCTGCCTCAGATTTGTGATCTGCTCCTTACAGATCTTGTCATCCAGGCTCCATCTGTGACCACAGCAATAGCTATATATTGTCCAGAATTGACCATGTCATTTGCAGCACTGCCAAGACTAACCTGCTTGTGGAAGTGCATGGAAATATACTTGATATATGCAAAAATTATCTGTTATTACCTGTGGAGCCAAATATACTTTACATCTTCAACGCCTCTATTTCAGCTGAAAGAAGTAAAATTAGCAGCTAGACGTCTAGTAAAAGAAATATATCTGGTTAGTCAAATTTACCAGAAGCCAGGTTAAATGGATTTGAGTTATAGATAGCCGTGAACCCATAAGCCAAATTTTGTTTGGAGTTCTCTGGTGTGAATGGAGCACTAGCTGAATGTGCTGTGGGAGCCTGGGCACTAAGGATATGCCAAGGAGTGGTCTATATTATTGGGATTTACTTGCCAAAGGGTCACTGCTCCAGGACTTGACATTGATATTGAAGAAGTAATTAACTACAGATATGTCATCATTCATCAGGATAGGATGGAGACTTTGGGACAAATGGAGATTTTAGAAAATATTATTCATGAACGAGGCCACATGTGATCTTACCACCGACAACACAAGTATACTTGATCTGATTGCCATGAAGGACAGTTTAATACACATGCCTCCCACCAAACAGTTGTTGTACTCTGTTGTTATACTCTGAAAAATTTTCTTCTGCTCACCAGTATTATACTTGCCTTTTCTAGGGTCCTTTCAGTTCTTTGTTTCTTTTCACAGGTGTGAAAGGTTTTGTGTCCCAAAACCTAGGTTTTACCTAGGTTTTGGGACACAATCATGACCGTCCTTCAGGCACAGCTGAATGTCCTCTGCATATTGATGGCTCTTGGCTTATATAGTGTCACCAGTCAAAAGCATGACCCACTGATAACTTTGAAAATAATGAAAAAAATTGCTGGATCTTCTAAAAAAAGTGTAAGTATGGAGATGTGGTTTCCTGTTGCAAATCATCAGGTAGCTCCCACCCATAACAGCTGTCATGTCTTTAGAACATCCTAGCACCCTTCAGTGAGACTCATGGTGACAAAGATATAACATAAACAGGGACTGAAGGGAAAGAGATTGTCCTGTACTCATTAATGCCAGGAGATCATCTACCAATGCTGCAGCACAGCTTTATCCTGGCTGGAGTCCAGGCTTTGCTACAGTTAGCATATTAGCGTCAATTATGTGAGCCTGCAGCTAACCTTTAGCTAGTTTCTCCATAATTTATCTCAGGTAAAAAAAAAAAAATTAAAAAAAAAAAATAATAAAAAAAAAAGTTTGATCTTGGCTGTCTTGTGCCTGATGTAGCTTGATACAAAGTGGGTTTCATGCAGAATATTTCTTCTCTGGGTGACACATCGCCTTATACTAGTAGGCCTGTCTCACATCTCAGGAAATTCATGACGGGTTCCCCTGTGTGCACAGCTTGACTGCTGCTTGCTTGCAGGTGTCCAAAATATCCTGACAAAGCCTTAAATTTATATCGCACTCACAATTTTATAAGAGACCCAGCATAAAAGGGTCCCAGCCAAACTTAGCCTTTCAGTGTGCTCTCCCTCCTTAGGAAAAGAGCAGGACCTCCACCAGGTAAACACTACAAAGCCAGTAGAAAGGCCTGAAGCCAGAGTCACAAGCCAACACTGTGATTCAGGCTTGAGTCAGCTTCTCATAGTAACGGCACCAAGCCTGTTGGAGTTTAAGAAGCATTTGGACTGTGCTCTTAGTCATATGGTCTGAATTTTTGGATAGATCTGTGTGGTGCCAGGAGTTGAAATCGATGAACCTTTTGGGTCCCTTCCAACTTGGGATATCCTACAACTCTATGATTGTCTGTTTTACTGTAAACTTTGTGGGTATGATTTGCGCAAACTTAATTAATCCTTGTGTTTCCAAGTGGAGGGTAGCACAATAAGAATAAATTCACAGATATTTGTGAGGCACTGCAGTGAAAGAAATACATGTAACTAGCCAGAACTGTCAGTTCTTCAGTTTATGCCAATTTAACCTTCCCTCGGCAGGTTAGAGACCTAGGGCATGCTTTCTTCTCAGAAAATTTATTTCTCTCCCCCTCAAAATATTCAAGATGTTGCTGAAGCAACCAGGGACCAAAAGACTAAAGACTGCAGGAAAGATGAGCACTGCTTAAGCTAAAAGGAAATGGTTATGGAGGATTACTGGAAAACCTTGTAGCCCTCCTTTACCTTCAGTCTGGCAGAGCAAAAATCATGACCAGGCCATCTTGACCCTGAAATAGAGAGGTTAGGAGGAGAGCAACAGTTCTAGGATTTTCATTCTTACTCCAGCAAGATAAAGAATGTTGCATTAATTCATGACAATGTGGGAAAAATGGAGGAACAAATATTTAATTTTTTTTAAGTGAGATGTGAAATGAAACATATCACCAGAACAATCTCTTTTAGATGAGATCAGAGGGAAGAAGAACTGCTCCAGCTATACAGTATTCATGGGAGCTAACTATCTGTGGATAATCCACATAACTCTTTTTTTTTTCACAGAGCTATGATCTGATATTTAATTTTTCCAACACATTGTGTTTTGGGCATGATTTTTTTATTATCTCTCATAAGAACCAAATTGTTTTTTAGCTTTAGGATGACAAACTCAAACTCTGCTTCAGGGTGATATCAAAAAATGGAGAGAGAGAAAGAGACTTCAGTGATGCACAGACCTTATGTGTTGTTTTGTTACAAGACATGTATCATCATCTTCCCACACATTTTTATGCAAGAGATCTATGGGATGCTCAGCTTGGTGCTCCACAGCATGCTACCACCATCAAGCAAATGACAGGAAATTGGCAGCATGCTGTGGATTTGCTTTCTGAAACTGAATGGAAAGCACTGTTCAGTACGGACCTCCTGCCCTTGCCTCTCCACCCACTCCTGCTGTGCCTCCAGGTTTCCAAAGCAGCTCTTAAACAGAAGAAAGCCTCAGTCCTTTATAGGTTCAGTATAAGGTTTGCCAATGTACTACAAAAACTATCTACATTTAAGGTATCATCTGGAAGCATTACAGCCCTCAGTCCTCTCTCAAGCAGCACACCACTATATATATATACATATAAAACATATATATATATGAAGGGGAAAGATGGAAGGGAAAGTAGTTCATTAGGGTTTTTGAGAAGAATTAGGGTAGGTGGAATGTGATCAGTGTATCTCTGGTTTTGTTACAATTTGATCTAAAAACTAAGCAGTCCATTGCACGGGCAACTATAAATGAGCCATTGCTCCAAGCAGTTCTCCCCATATAAAATAAAGAATTACAGTTAACAGTGCTCGCAAGTTGCTAACTCTGTGTCACACCTAATGCTTCTTGTGCAACTCCAGTCATACACCTTATACTCTGAAACCTTCCACAGACAATTAAAAATAAATTTTCAAAAGTAGTTGTGAAAGGCCTTGAACTGTGCACCTTTCTTGCTTTAAATTGAGACTACTACAAGTTGAGTAGTTTGCTTCCAGTGCTATATCCTCCTATTCCTTCATCTCCAGGGTTAACCCTGCTGGCACAGACGCTGAAGGCAGCTGGTTGACCCCCTGCCCCAGGGCATAGCCTGAACTCCATTAATGTCAAAGACATTGGGCACATGGACTTTTTGCACTTAGGAGCTGCAAGGAACCCTACAGAATTAGAAACCTGACTGTTGGGTTGGGTCTGGCATGAGCTCTGCAGTACTGTGGATACCTACCTCCATATCTCCACTTTCAAGGCAGAAGTGATAAAGCCATTTCATTTCCATGGGACCTTTTTCTGCTGCAAAGGCAGGTGTGATTATTAGGTTACCAAACATATCTAACCCAGACTACAGTGCAGCTGACTAACATAAATCACAGAATCACAGAATGGTTGAGGCTGGAAGTAATCTGGCTCAACCTCCCAGTTCAATGAGGGGCCCCTGAGCAGGTTGCCTAAAACCATGTCCAGATAGCTTTGGAAGATCTCCAGGGAGGGAGACTTCACAACATCTCTGGAAAATCTGTGCCAGTGCTTGGTCACCATCAGAATAATAAAAAAAAATTACCTGTCTGATGTCCTGTTTTGGTTGGTACCCCTTGCCTCTTGTCCTGTCACTGGGCACCACAGGAAGGAAAGAGCCTGGCTCCACTTTCCTACTCATCACACCTCCACCCCATATTTATACACATGGACAAGACCACCTAAGTCTTCTCTTTTCTTGTTCTATGTCCTGTGTCACAAAGTCCCCTGACCCATTCAGCAGCAGACCCACATTTTCCCTAGTGTTCTTTTTGCCACTTACATATTTATAGATGACCTTCTTGTTGTCTTTGACACCCTTCACCAAACTCAGTTTCAGCACCTGGGGTGTACCGGGGATCCAATCTTTGGGATGCCAAAGTTGGAAACAAGAGGCAGTGTAGACTACATAAAACCCTGTTCAGATGTACAGCATGGTCAAATGCTTTGCAGATTCTCCTTGGAGCACTTTACAGAGGCATAAATAAGTATACGCTTCATAAGCATTAGACTTCAACTTGGACTAAAGCTCCCTAAAAAAAGTAAAGTGGTTTTCAAATAATGTCTTATAGGAGAAATGCCACGTCAAACCTAAGCTAAACTCAGCAATGTCTTCCTAGGGTTTATCCAATTTCAGGGACCAGATTTAGACCAAAGCATTTGCGTCTGTGTACTGTTTTCTCTCACAAGAAGTTCTTGGCAGGAAGGTATGTAAGTTCCAGCAGAGGTAATTGGAAAGAAAGTACCACAAAGCCTGCAAACTCCTGGCAAAATCTAACTCTTAAAGCAAAGAACTGCTCAAAAAAATCACAGATATCACAGCAGATAAAACTCTCCAACACGTGTGAGGAGATGCTTGAGGAAGGATAGATGTGAGAATAGTATCTTAAGGCAAATGCAGAGGTGCCAGCTTTATCCCTACCATGTACCTTATGATTACAGAATAACATTTCATCACAGTGTTTGAGTTTAAGATTTTCTGTCTATGGTCTTGCAAGAAGTAGCTTCAGATGAGTTGCAACAGAATTAATATGCACCACTGACTTTTATTCAGTTTTACTTAATAGACCCTTGCAATACACTTTTAAAAATGTACTTCTGTTTTATGACTGTTACTTTCTCATACTCTCCTCCTTAATCTCTTTCCTCCTAGATCTTTAATTGTGTAGAAGAACCACTGTGATGTATTTAACTTTCATATAATTTCCCTGTTTGGCAATAATACCCCCAATTAACTACTATTCTCATTAACCAATTTACTCATTTATAATCAAGGGCAATGGCTTTAACAGTTCTAATAATATGCCTTGTTAATAATGTTTTAATGAGGATTATCCTCATACTGCTCTCACAAGGTTCTCTTTTTCCCTAAAATGAGAAAAGCTTATTAATGCAAAATAACTTTCTACCTCCTGGCTGAGTGTTTTGTTGGAATGAAAATATTGAAATGTACTGTAGATTCTTAACTTCCATAGGCTTCCATTTAGAAAATCATTGACTTACAGTAGGTGGAGTACATGATGCACTAGTCCATAAATCAGTTCTGGCTTCAGTCCTCTTTCTTACTTGCTATAATTAGATGCAAAGAGGCTTCTTCTTTATATCTTCAGTTGTGTTGGAGTGTAGGCATGCTTATCAGCTTCACTGGATGTAGCAAAAAGAATGCTGTTAATTAACTTAGGAAAAGAAATAAAATTGAAATGAAAACATATAGTCAAGTATTTATCAAATTAAACTGGGAGATCAAACCTAAGAAAATCTTCTCCTGTAGAGTTATAAAAAAAAAAAAAATTAAAAAAACTAAAAGATTGAACATATGTTCTGCTAGCAGTAACACTGCAAATTTGACAACTAGACTGGGCAGCTAATGAGACAAGTTTACTAATGATCAACAAAAAGAATCTGGGATGGTCATGTTAAAAATAGAAGCTTACACATATCCAGGTGAAATAGAGAAACTGTAAAAGAATGCTTGCATTTAAAATAAAAGGGAACAGAAGCATACATCAATGCATGGTCAGAGAGCCTCTGGGAATTCAGGGGTTGGAGGAGGAAGCGCTAGGTGAGAGATAGCTTTATAATGCATCTGAAATGACAGAGAACTGAATGTGTCTTTTATTTTGCAGCTTTGCCAAAACAGAGAGCATTCACAGAGTGTTTTGACAGACTCTGGAGAGAAGAAATGTATTCACTATCACTTGTGCAAAACTCATTTTATAATTCTGCATTCTGTACACTTGGAGACGCACTTACTTTTGATGATCACTATATTTTAAATTAAAATTATAAATTTTTTTAAGCCCTCCATCTTCTAGCATGTTATTCAGATATCGCTACATTTCCAAACACATTTTGGAATTGTTAAGGATTGAATCTTACCTTCAGTGATAAATTACAATTTGAAAGCATACTTAGGTGAAGAAAATAATTGAACCTCATTCATTTTAAGCATTGGAGACATGGAGCATGATATGATAAGCACCTGTGATGAGATGGGGATAAATTTATATTCGGAAGTCTAATATTAACCAGCATCTGCAGATATTAATTTGCCATAATCGGTGTTTTTCTCTCCTGTATTTTGTTTTTAATGAGTAGAAATTAGGAAGGTAAAAAAGCCATGTCCCAACAATGTTTCTCTTTCAGGTGGACCATAGGAAGTGTCCAAATGCATCCCCTTAGGGATTTACCATACTGAAAAAATATTAAACATCACACTGTTTTTCAATACTTTGCAGAGATGTCAGATCAGAGTATGTTCATCCTACACATCTGACCACATCCTAATCTATGGTTTTGATCAAGCACAAAAGTCAGAAGTAGCCTTAGGATTAATTTGCATAAGAAGACAATTCTCTAACATAAAAATTAGGTAGTTTTCCATTACTCCCCAGAGGGTTCCCTTGACATCAGCTAATACATATGGACGAACACTTAGCTCCACTGAACTGACCAGACATTTTCCTATTGACTTTGCTGGAGGCACTATTTAACTTGAAGTGTTATGAGGAGTCAATTTTACACTCCCTTTAGGAGTCCACTGTCTTTATTGAGGGGCAAAAGGAATACTTTATGTAGCAATTCTGAGGCAGGTTATGCAAGTAACAGGACCTTACTGGACAAATTGTGATTGCCTTAAGGCCATATGAGAAGGTAGTTATACATACTTGAAGAATTGAGTTTCCAAAAAACTGCGATGCCTTTACTCGCTTCCTTGGGCTTTGAAGCAATTTAAAATCATCTGATTTGTCACTGAATTTAACAATGAGGGCCATGCCCTTGACTACATACAAGATATTTCTAATATCATACCTGTTCCATTTCTTCACTTTTTTTTTTTTTTTCTGAAAGAATTTAAAGACAAATTTAATTAAACTACTGACATTGCGAGAAAGCATACAGAAAAACATTTAAAATAGGTGTCGTGTGCATCTTGGCTCTTGATAGCAATCCACTTTTGAACTCCTAAGTTATCACAGTTTAAAATCCTGTCTTAGAGGCTTTAGTTTTTCCTGTGGCTAGTGGTTTTTATATTTTGCATACATCTGCAACTTCCTTTACCCCAAAAGACATGCATGTTCACATAGAATATGCGTTCAATGCACTCAGTTGGCTCTTGATCACAATTTGTTTCTCCCCATTTGAAAGTTCTTGGGGTGCACATCCTTCAGAGACAGACAACTTCATTTTTTGCTTTTGTTATGAAATGAAAGCTAGAGCTAGAGGGGAAGAATTGAGGATGAAACCAAGCAGCACCTGGCCCAGCATTTTTAGTGCTTACCTCACTACTAATGGACATTGATAGTTCACTTCTCATGTTTTAAAGACTGGTTTGACTATGACATAAGCAGAGATAACAGAGGCCACAGAGAAATGCAGAGGTATTGCTGGGGATTAATATATTAGGCTCACAAAATGTTAGTGAAAGAATGCACTAAACATGATAGCCAGAACACTGGCCCAGTAGAAACTGCAACCTTGTCAATCCCAAATCTTCCTATAAACCAATACATAGCTTTGCGTCACTAGTAAACTTGGCCAGTCTTGAGAAATGGAACCAATAGGACATTTTTCATACCTTCTCACCAAAATCTTGGCTCTGTTAGACTTAGGTGGTTTACAAATCACTGGGCTTTCAGTGCTAATGAACTCTCCCATTGCAATTATTTCACTTCTTTGAAAGCCTAGGACTCAGACAAAACTGGAGTTGTTTTTCTCATTGATATACTTCTGTCTGTTCATTCACTTAGAGGTACAGAGTAGGTTTGCCATTTGATTATACCCTGGACACTAAAACACACTGAACTAATTAATAACAATCAATACAGCTGGCAGAGGAGGCCAGAAGTTTCAAAACAGGTCATAATGCCATGTTAACTCCTTTGTTGGAAAATTTTAAATAACCATATTCTATTCAAAGCATATGAACAGCACGTGTTTAAAGGAAAATGTTAATTTACAAAATCCAAACTGGCTTGCTTCAAGAAATAGCCAGCCCACTGGCCAACTTGCAAGATGGACTACTTTATCACACACCATAATCAAAGACTTTACAGATGCCCACTGTTTCATGGTAAATAATTATTTCAGACTTCAGTTTATTTTCATTATCTTTTTTACATTGATGTAGTACCTTAATACTTTCATCTACCTCTTCTGCAGGGCACTGACAGAGACAGGAATGTACTCCGTCTGTCCTTGTTATTAAAGAAAACACTCCTCGACACAAGTCTGTGCTAAACAATAAAACTCTTGGCCTTGAGATCCATCTTCATCTGCTGAGGAAGTATATCTGTCTGGTCTCCTGGGCCAGTTATTACTTCTTCCAGCTTGGGGTAGAAAACTGGTAAACCGTAGCAGAAGCTAGAAGGCCACAATTCAGAGCCCTCTCGGAAATAAATAAATAAATAAATAAATAAGTAGAAACCTGAGGAAGAGATACAAGAAATACTACACAAAAATAAAGATTAAAAGGAGCTTGCCTGGTGACATGCCATGGATGCTCAGTATCTGTCAGGATCTCTTTCTGTGCTTCTGCTTATGAAAGTGTTTGACAAATAAGCCCAGGAACCTCTCCCCTTGAATCAGCAATAATGTAAAAGTAATTGAACATCCTGCAAGCAGAGGTCTGGCATGTTCTTGTATTTCACTGGTTCAATAACCTGATGTTATTAAAATTTCTTCCAACCTTCTTGCCTTATTTGATCAGTTATTGAAGATGGATCAGACCGTTAGCTTACAAAGTTTCCTTCTGATACAGAATTACATAGCAGGCTGATTCAGCCTGTATGTAAAAGCATAAGTAAAACTTTCTTTGGCTCCCTTCTCATTTTTCTATTTGACTTCCCCGTATTCTTTACCCAAGAATGTCATAGACTAGTAACATCCTGTGATTCCATTTCACACTTACTTAGCAATAGTATTTATGAATTACCTCTGGTAGCATTCTGCCTATGTGAAGGCATGCACTACATCTTGGGTTCAGATTAAACTTACTTTTCCTCCTTCTGCAGGATATCTTTGTACAGTTTTGGCTAACTACATTACAGATTTTTTCCACTACTCTTCTTCTGTAGCTTTTTTTCCACCTTCACTTCTAGAGATAGCTTAAATATCAAGATGAATGTCTGCTTTTACAATTCTTTCCCTAAAGAAAATAAAATAAAATAAAATAAAAATTTGGTTTGACATGCACATGCTTGTAACTGTCTTGAATATTCTCAAGACACATCAGTGTATTTTTTTTCTGTTTCATTTTTATCCTCCATATCATTAACTTCCCCCTTTACACAGATCTCTAAAGAGATGATGTTGAATGTCTCCCTGATATGACTGGATGTCGGGATGTTCACTGAACATTACCCAGAAGAAACAAAATCATGTCTAGGTCCAGCTAACATTTTAAGACCATTAGACATTTAATCAAATGGACTTAAATGACAGGAACTTCAACTGCTTTTAATGATGGACAGAATGTATACCCTGACTGAAGCACAGAGGTCGGTTGATCACTACAAGAAGGAATATGAAAGCTCACCACCCTGTTAGAATCTAGAGTTACATCGTACCAGATATTTTCATTACCTTTGATTATGTGCCATAAACATAGAACTGTTTGTTTCTTTCTGTTCCCCATAAAATCCTGTGAGAACACAGTAAGGGGTAGAGAATGGTCTCAATAAATAAGCTTCCATAGCAAAGAATAACTAACTCATTTGAAAAAAAAAAAAAAAAAAAAAAAGCTTCAGGAGACATAGCTACATGACAGAGAAGACATACATTTCTGCTCTTGACTGTATTATTCCTAGCATTATTAAGTGGTGTTCCTTTTTACCTGTCTTTGCCCATATTAACACAGAATTTGCTTGCTATGGCCAACTAATCAATTCTGATAACAACCAGAATCAAGCAACCAATTTAAAGGCTTATTTACCAGGAAGATTTCTCTCAGTAAAAACAATTAGAGCTGTTGCCATTTATCTGTTGCTGGCATGGATTAAATCTACTGCTTTGATGATATTCATTAAGCACTGCAATCCCATTCATTCCTTGCTGGACAAGGTCCTTAGCAGACCCTCTGTCACAGATAAACAAACTCTCTTTCTGCTATGCCAAAAAGCAGAGTTGACTGGCAACGTGAGTGCTTGGAGGCAAAAACTAAGCCTGGCTGTGGGTCTGTGTCCTCCTTCCTGGTGCTTGCTGAGTGCTTCCTGCCCAGTTTCACATCTTTGGTGGGTAGCATGCTTCTTATCTAATGTAACTGTAGCTGCCTAATAATTATGTATAAGGTAAACTAATCGAGTCTGTTGACTTTGTAGGCCATGAAGAAAAATAGGTCTCTAGCAAAATGATTCTCCCCACCTGTTTCAGGATGGAAAGGCTGCTTTCTACAAGGGCTTCACTCTCACCTCAGTCAAACAGAGATGTTAACTGTCACAAACTAGGAAATAGGCAATACTATGCCACCATAATTATGGTTTCCTAATTTTCCATTAGGAATTAAATTGAAAATACCATATGTATAATTGTGATGTCTAGTGTGTTTAATATAGTGACAAGGATGTATCATTGTGTGACCTGGTGACAGCATGTCACAGCTATTTTACAGAAAGACGATATATATGTATGGCTGAGATAGAACAAATGTATAAATGTCTATCCATGGCTGAATTTGCTTATGCTGTGATCTAGATGATAACACTGAGGTAACTCTGCATGTCTTGATGGGACACATCCTTCCTCTTTTCCAAATGTTGCTTCTTAAACTGTGACTAGAAAACTGTCAAAGACTCCCTGTTCCAGAGAATACCCTGAAATTATGAGCCTAAGAACTACTTTTCCTCTTCTTTATATTATTCCATTAATTCATCCTTTCACCAGCTCTCTTCTTCCCTGGTTTTTCTAAGTTTCTATGTTCTTTCCTCCCTCTATTCCCTTTAGATTACCTGTCAATGTAAAATTGTAACAGCACTGTAACCATTTCTCATGCTTTTAATGACAGCTCATAATTGCTGACATAAAGGGGAAGCAAACCATGTGAAAATGTGCATGCATAAAATTGTCATCATGTCATATACAATGCTGAGATCACTAATGAGGGGGATGGGCCTTAGTTAAGATAGCTAGATAGCAAATATATACAGCAGGAAGAAGCAGAATAGAAAATAAAATAAAATAAAATAAAATAAAATAAAATAAAATAAAATAA
>NC_048894.1:41304170-41333358 GCF_011077185.1 Oxyura jamaicensis
AAAATAAAATAAAATAAAATAAAATAAAATAAAATAAAATAAAATAAAATAGTGGCTATGGAAAGTTAAATGAATGATAACAACAAAGCTATGTTAGAATCAGATGGAAAAACCAATCTGTTTTACTTCAGGTGGCAGAGATAATGTAGTAAATAACTCTGGGAATAACTGCCAGTATATGACATTTGTGGCACCTAATTGGTGCTGTACCACTAGTATTCTGCAGAAGTAGAGACTCCCCAAACAGATACTGCCTTCTTCACTGTAGTCACTGCCTCCTGACAAGAGCAGATGTTGGGCTGCCTCTATGAACACAAGCACTGCACCCCTTCCCAAAACAGGTTTCTGGGACCGGGCTTTGGATGACATGGGCCTGACAAGCTCATGAACTTGTTGGTTCACCAATGATAAACTAATTTATTTTTGCACTTCTGCTTCTCAGCCCATGCTATTTAACTTAGGCAAAAGACCAAACATTCCAGAGGCCTCTGCTTACAGAGGAAAAGGTGCCTAATTTTTGCCAAGCATCCTAGGGAATGCTGCAAGAGAGGGATTTTATGAGAGAGAGTTGGAGATGTTTCATGGTTTGTTTACTTCTGGAGCAATGTCTATAGCTCTTGCTTCTATCAGTATCTTTTAGCAACATACAACAACAGTTTCATCAGAAACATCAGGAAATCACAGGTGTAATTTTGTGCATTACTGGGTTTATGATTGAATGTGTAGAATTGCAGTCAATGTAGCTTGAAAAAAGCCATGTTTGCTAAGGACTTAGCAGTTCTATAAGACAGTACCCTTCCCTATCTAATACACAGAAAAAGGGTCTTTTAAACTGAAGAAGGCAAAAGCTGAAGCAATGAAGGTGAGAAGAATGCATGTTTTTATACTCCTGTGAGGAAAAAACTCAGTGGGACAAATAGTACATTTAAGTTTAAGCCATGATATGCCAAATTCAAAAAAGGCCAAGTACCCTATAGTTTCTTATTCCAAATCATCTGTTGTTGAGGAACAGGTCATGTTTCCTGCAGTTCTCAGATAAGCAGTTCTGACAGCTGGAGTTGCACTTGGTCAGTTACCATTTAAATCTGAGTCCCTGAGTTACAGAGACGTACCTGGTCCCCCAAGGCAATTTCCTCATTAGGACTCCCATATTTATTTCTGCAAACCCTGTCGGATTCTTCTCCTAGCACACACACTCCTTAGAAACACCAGGCTATTTCTATGTTAAACTAAATATTGCTTAGAATGTATTAACCCTGATTAGGATAACAGGGTGGGTGGCAGCAAGAAATTGACAAACTACTTTTGATCTATTTTACAAACATCAGAGGGTGAGGTTTTGGGGCCTTTTGTGTTAGCTCTATTATTATTATTTTTTTTTTTTTTTCAATTCTACGGAAAGGTGAGCATGGTGAGAAGGCAGAGAGGTGAACTGGATCTGAAATCCAACGTGCCTTTTGCTTGGTAAAGGAGCTGTCAAACAAATCTACTTCAGTGGTCTCTTTGTGTGCATGTGTGGGACTGATATTAGGTTTCGACAGTCCCTTTCAGACTACCTTTTAAAACAGCTTGCAGAAAGCAGCGAGGCTTCATAGACAAATGACATTCTTTCACAGGCAGATGTGTGTCCTGGCTGATTTGGTTTTATAGTGATTCTGTAATGCAAAAACATATAAAATGCCAGTTTAATCTTAAACACAGCTTGCATTTCCCTTCTTTCTGCTCTGACTCTGGTCTCAGTAAATTAACTTAGTGGCTGATTAGTCCCAGGCTTCACTTATGAAATACAAACCAGTTCTCATCCTGCAGTATTTCCTTTATTATATTATCCTTTGAGGTACTAGGGCAGAAGAAAGCCATTTTCTTTCTGCGATCTGAATGAGATGGCCACAGACATAAGCTTGCATTAGTGTATGGATGTGTTTATGGAACAGCTGGGTCAAAAACTTCTTTGTCAATTAAGCTAAGGAATAAATGTTCCTTGCACTGGGAGTGGAAGCTAATACTAAGTTTTTGGGGATAAGGAAACGATCGAGTTTCACAACTCTTTCTGCAATGTTTATCTTACCAGCCTTCCCTGTTATGGAATGCTCTGGTTAGTGCCCAATGTACTTAGATGACTTTCAAACATATATTTCTTTGCTCCAGTGTTTTCCATACTTAGTGCCTATTCTCAGAAATATCCCATTAACATTCTCTTTGCTTTAAGTACCCCTAGTGACTTGACTTTTGGGAATAAGCAGCTTATATAGCCTAAGTGGTCAGTTAATTTTAGCAACGGCAAGACTACTACAGATGGCAATCCTCTCCACCCAAAAATATGGGTGGCATGCTCATAAATCCAAATGTTAGGGGTTTGAAAAGGATGAAAGCGTCTATTCCTGTTTCGTGGAAAGAAAAAAATAGGTAATTTCAGTATGAAAAAGGTACCTGCATGATTTGCTATGTGAATTCACTGGCACATATCTCTGCCAGCTTTGTTAGTATCTTGGTCAAATACTCTAAACTAGCATATTTTTCTGCTCATGTCCTATGTCTTCAAAAACTGTTACTAAGTTCAGAGTGCACCGCCAAGACAAAAATAACCTATTGCACATTTCAGAGCACAGCTTTCCCTGTAGCCTGGATTATGTCAAACAGAATTTCACCTGCGGCAGACAAGGAGGAAATAAGTAACCCCTTGTATTCCTGATCCCATTTGAGCTTCTAGCTCACCAGTGCTATCTCTGTGATTGAACTTGTGAGGAAATGCTGATGGACATCACTCCTACACAAACTGAGGGGTCTGGAGGAAGTATCTACAGTGAGGACCTGGCTCTGGAGAGAGATATATTCACATTCATCTTTCACCACAAAACCTGAGCTGCAGAGCAAAAACCATAAACAGTCATCATGATGATCATGGGGACCTGCTGTGTGCACTGCCTCCCTCCCACCTCATGAAAGAATAGACGGTGCTACTGCAAGGAAGGAAAAAGTAAAAAGAAAATCTTTACCTTCCTTCAGTTACTCTGTGCTTGAAGGTCTGCAGAAAGATGTAGGTCACTGAGACCTGGGACTGAAGGAGCTTGGTTTTCTACAGGTTGCTGTCTTGAGGCTTGTTGATTTTTCTTTATAGGAAGACGAAAGTTTTAGATGAAATTCTTCCTGGAGCTGGGACAGGTGCAAGCCCATAGATTCACAGTTTTCCACCCTTACTGTCTTCCAGACCCCTGTCTATCTGACAGGTTTGGGTGATATCGCACACCTGCCTCAAACATTACCCTAGAGAAAGACAAACAAGTGTATAGTCTCATAAACACAATTTCTGCAGGACATACAGTCCCTGCATCAGATGAATAATTATTCTAATATAAAATCTTCAGATGGCAAAGTCTGAACAACAAAAAATACCTCCTGCCTGGAAGTGATCTTTCTGTTATTCTGGCTGGAAAACCTGGCAGGAGGTCACACTTGTATCATTGCTCATTGCCTCCCTGTCTGCCTTGTTCCTGTCCCAGACAAGTATTCCCAGAGCTGTCTCAGCCATTCAGTCCTTCTTGGCAGACTTCAAATTGGGAGTAACACCCTTTCCCACTCTTATTAGCATAAGCCTTGCTCTCCAGGACCCTCAAAGGCCTGCAAAGTTCAGGAAAGAAAAAAATCACCTAGACACACCTTGTTGGTGTTGTTATTTATGACATTAAATTCAAAGACCATTTGAGGGGATACTGAATACACATTGGAGACTTTTACTTTATCCCATAAAATGTAGAAATGTGTAAAGCTGAGCATATGGAGGAAAAAAAGGCAAGCAAAGGCCACGCAGAAGCACAGGGAGAGGAAAAAAAAAATCTTTACTTCCCATCAGTGAGCAATATTTAGCCATGTCCCAAGAAGTAGGGCTTTGATATGCATTGCAGTTGTTTGCAAGGACAGATGTCTTCATAACAAGAGCCCCCTCTCTCCTTCCCCTTTCCCAGCTTTAATTGCTGAGTTACAGGTGACACAGTTTCCCTTTAGTACAGGTACAGCTGCACTGGGTCTGGCTGGGATGGAGTTAACTCTCCCTGCAGCAGCCCATACAGTGCTCTTCTCTGCACTTGCAGCTAGAACAGCATTGGTATCACACCAGTGTTTTGGCTATTGCTGAGCAGTGCTGGCACAACATCAGGACTCCCTAAAACCACCCCCCCTCCCTAAACCAACCAAAGGGATATTCCATACCGTAGGGTATCATGCTCATCAATTAAAGCTGGGAAAGGGGAAGGAGAGAGGGGGCTCTTGTTATGAAGACATCTGTCCTCGCAAAGAACCACAATGCGTATCAAAGCCCTGCTTCCTGGGACATAGCTAAATATTGCTCACTGATGGGAAGTAATTTTTTTTTTCCTCTCCCTGTGCTTCTGTGTGGTCTTTGCTTGCCTTCCTCCCCCCCCACCCCCTTTACTTTTCTCTTTATTTAAACTATCTTTATCTCAACCTGAGTAGTCATGATGGAGTTCAGCTGCCCAGCAAAGTAAAACCACCACAACAGCCCAGACTGTAGGACAGATTTCCTTGTGTGCATCTAACAGAGGGCAAGCCACATGACTATTTGACCACTGAGACTTGGCATGAAGTTACCACAGCAAATATCACGTTCCTCAGGGTTTGCCATTATGAAGCACTATTGCAAACTTCAATAGAATGGATAGATATGAACAGACTTGAAAGCCTTGCAGGCTTCGCTAGTAGATTTTTATTTTTTAAAATTTCTCAGAGCCTTTCTTTACACAAAAACATATACTGTATGATTTGAAATACAATGTCTTAGTAAGAAACGCAATCCAATAACATCCCCAGTACTCTTCTCTCACTTGTTCACCCTACTAGATCAGTATCTTCTTGGGGTAGTAGGAATCACTTCACTAGCACTACTGTTATTCCTGGGCATAACTCATATAGTGACATCTGTGACTTTGCAAAACAAAGAGTTGGAACAGTCAACAAATTTCATCATGCCTACAGCAAGATAAATAGCTGAACATAAGTTACTTCTCCTCATATGCTACCTTCAGACATCCAATTCCTGCTACAGTGTGAAAAGAATAATGAAAAAAATCCTCATCTCATAAAAGATTTGCTTACTCAGTCCCACTGATTTACTTACACCTTTAACTGTGCATTCATTTAACAATGAAAATTCATTGGCATATTGCTTTCTTTTTCTAAGATTTACACAGGCAAGACGATTCATATTAGAAAGCAACATCCATCACAATGAACTTTAAATTCTTGTTGTTCAGTGCTGAATTTGGATTCCTTCTCATTATAAGCTATTGGAAGGAAAAGAGAAGCAAGAGAATAAATACCAAGGACCAATTTTTCCTATGGAACTCCAAACATCACAACTAGTATGTGTTAGTGTGTATGTTTACATAAGAGTAAACATGTATTTACATGAACAAAATAGGTTGTTAGCTACACACTCCTCTGCAAACAAATGGAATGTGCTGTTTCCTGCGCAACACAAACATGCTCAAATACCCTGAATATATTATTGCAGAATGACTCAAGATTCCCTTGAAAGGGTAAACAGAATTGAAAACATTGTTCAGATATTCCTATTCAATTACACTTTTCCAAACACCTGCCCTCCTTATGTATTAAAGTCAGCAAGTCTGAAGTTGTAACTGTTAGTTAATTTCTTAATTAGTTCATTTCTTAATGATCAAAGAATCACACTTTGTAAAAAAAATAATTTCTCTCCCCACCATTTTTATTCTTTAAACGTGCTTATCTCACCACCACCAAAGAGTATTGTATTACTTTCAGAAAAGGAAGAAAAATTATTTCTGGGAGAAGAACAAGCATAAGTAATTTGAACCCACATGGCTATCTTGTCAGAAAGTTTTATGCAGCTGAATGGAAGGTGTTATCATGAGAGTGTTTTCCCAGCCATAACTATAATGCAATGTTATAATAAATGTTAAAAGTCAATCCTTCATTATCTAGGAAACATCAGAAGCAACATAGAAACCCAGTAGGTGATTTGGATTTAAGACACTGTGACAAAATATTTCCATCAGTTCAATTTAGTTTTCTTTTACTATCACATCATTACCTTCTGCATGCAAAACTTGAGTGCGTCTCAACAACTACTCTTTGGGAATATTTGGAAGTCCATTAGCAGACATAAGCCATCTCTATCTGTTACAGTAAGGAGCATTAATCAGTAATCCTTATATAAAAGTATCTGATGATGGTGTACTTAGAGTATTCCTCCTAAGAGACAAAAGGAGGAAAATGACTGTTATGTTCTTAGGAATGTGCAGAGAGCCACAAAGGTCTTTTTATAATTCATAACTACATAATGGAAGGCAGCAAATGAAGAAAACAAAGTATTTTATTTATCAAGTAGAAAGAGCATTACTTTCCAGAAAGCCATTTTAATTTCCTTCATTACCAGAGAGAAGCTTCTGCTCCTCTGCTTTTCATTTCCTATAGGCTAGACTGTACTGTTGAGTCCATTTTTTGGACCACTTTATATACACTAAGGACACAGACAAATACTGTTTTTTAGACTTGATCCAGGCAGGAGAAACACTCTCCTTTAGAATTGATATGGGAGAGGGAATAAGGCAGCAATTACGTCCTCATTAACAACGTCTCAAGTGGCATATACCACCAGGACAATTGCCAGGGTAATGAGAAGCCCCATTGCCATCAGACTTACACTCAGGTCTGGGCTCCCACTGGCCTCCTGGAAATTGAAAATGTCCAGAAACTGCAGGAGAACTGCTCTGACAGCCAAAGACCTGTCCTTACATAAGACTGCCTGTCTATGCTTGCTTATTGCTACTCCCCTATCAATCTCAAGTTTTATCCTTGGAAAAATTCACTAAATTTTAACACTTTTGAGAAGGACTTGGTTGCAATACAGAGAATAAAGATAGCGATAAAACTGTAAAATACCAGGGAAAAAATTCTTTCAAAACTGCCCAACTATTTTTCTAATATAAACATGTTTAAACCATGGTCTGCTTAATGAGAGATGAGTAGATATACTTTTAAACTCTGCTGGTCATGACTAAGACCCTTGAGGTAAACATCAAGGAATCTACTAGACTAAAACACTGAAACCTCAAAGTTACCTTCCTGTTTTTCAAGCAGAAGTGAAGGATTCTTTTGCTGAAATGTACAAACAACTATATGTCTGTATGGAGTGACCTAGTAGAAGAGATGAGTAAACCTAGAAGACAAATATGTTTGATATTAGCTATGCAATTATATGTGGCTGTATGCATATATGTCTTCAGCCTGAACAGTTAAAACTATTTTCTGACATCCTGAGTGAGCCTTTTCAGTTATCAAGTAGCACTTTTTTACAAAGCCATTTTCCATCTGACTCACTTTAGAAATTCAGATTTATATTCTGTAGTAAAGAGTGGACACTAGGATGAAATAAGGCATCCCTTCAGAGTTAGAGTTAGCAATCCAAAACATGATCCAATACAAAAACTAGGCAAGACACCATTTAATGACCAGTGTTTGCAATATGGCAAGGACACTTAAAGCAGATTTGGATGAAACATTAACAGATCATCTTATAAACCATGTATGATCTGGCTATTTAGCAAGTTGCCTCAAAATTAGCTATTTGAGAAGGTGGAATGGGAAACACAAAGTCTGAAAATCACTGAATTCTGAGCTAAAAAAGTAACATTTGAGTGTGAATTCCACCACAATTCCTCTGTACTGAAATAACTTCTGGGAGATCACTATATTAATGAAGCTTATTGTCCAAAAGTTTTTGTTGTGAGTAGTAAAAGAAAATATGAGTAAATGGGGCAAAAATATAGCTGTAAGCAAAAATATTTTCCCTCTTTTTACTGAATCTCAAAAAAAAAAAAAAAAATCTAGTCTGCAATTTCTCTGCACCATTTCTTCATTCAGCTCCTGCTTTAGCCCTGTTCAGCCCCTTCTGCAAAAGATTAGGAGACATTTTAGCTAAGAGGCCATGGAAGGGACCTCAAAACTTTTAGCTGCTGGATGTATGGAAAGGATAAGAACAGTTAAGGGCAAGAGACCAGTATTTTCACCTCTTTTCACTGCAGGCCCACTATAGATTTCCCAGCTAGATATTGGGCATCAGGGAAGTTTTGCTGTTTGAAAAAAGAGGCCTGAACTTAGAGCATGTGGAGTACCGAGTTTAGTCTTGTGAGGGAGACTTTCTGTCCATCTGTGAGGAGCAGCTGGGAATAGGAAGAGTTGGGAAGTACTTACTGTAGACCATTATGCCAACTCCCAGCACAGAGTCTCCTGAGAAAAGACAGGGTGTGAGCTAGACAGTTGCTATATTATAGTTTGGCAATAGATCAAGACAAAGAAAAGAGCAAAATAAAAACATAATCTTTGAGATTCAAATCAAAGGAGATCTATTAGAGGATCATAATTTATACTACAAAATTACTTTAATTAGTTGGTTTAATGAATGTGGTTATCAGATTTTTAAAATTTAAAACAGTATAGAAAGTGACAGAACACTTTTCTAAAGTATTTCTACAAATATTTTGCACAGTATTTTCCAAAGATCTAAGGTGTAATGTAGCATTTTACCAAAATCCAAAGATTCATTAACCTTTGCAACACGCCTGCTGCTCAGATGTTTTACATAACGTTTATACTTTACATAACGGTGAAAACTGGGACTCTGAAATTAAAGCAAAAGAGATCATTTTTAGGGTCACAATAGCTTCTAGCTCACCCAGATTCCAGAAATTCAGGAATCTGTACGCACAATTGCTGACTTCTTAGCAAGTGTCCCCACAACTATTCCAAGATATCAAAGCTGGAATCAGGGAAGGATCTAAAATCAACCACAGAGCCTTGAAAAATCTTCATGGGGGATAACTTAAGGACTTTCATTAATTGCAAGAGGAGAAAAGCACCTGTGTATCAGTGGCATGCAATATACATACTGCCATGCATGGAATTGGATGGCGGTTTCTTTGGTAACTGAACCCTAAAGGCCTTGCTTGAGATCAGACCAGGAATTCCTCTCTGCTTATGCTAGCTGCCCAAACTAGTGGTGTAGCCTTCATCCACAGTCCATCTGAAAGACAAACACCTCCAAAAGAGCACATTTTTGTCACAGACCAGAGTACCAGAGCATTTTAGACTGCTTACCTAACTTCAGGTGGCTGTAGGTAGAAAGATGGATCTGAACCTTAGACACACAATGTAATTTCTCATCATGATGCTCTCAGTTCTCTAAAATCTCTCCACCTCTCTCTCTCCGAACAAAATCAAGGTCTAGCAAAAATCTTCCTGCAATTTCTTGCTGTTTTTCACATCTCCTTCCAGTATTCAATACTAACTATCTCTTTGTTTTGTGTGTGTTTGTGTCCAGAACAGATCTTGGTTTTTAATTATATGCAGTTCTCATAGCCTAAACACACAATACATTCCAGAGCACAGCCCAGATTTAGGCAACTCTTGTTATAACTTCAAACTATCTGCGGGCTGATGGGATTCAGAGGCCAGTAAAATGAGGTCAGTTAAGTGTAGTGTCCTATTAAGGAAAAAAAACACCTGTTATAAAGATCTGTCCTAGGTATTTTTAATTTTTATTCTTTTTTTAGCTTAGAGACTAAAACTCAAGTAAATCCTCTACCTGTAGCTACTATTATCACAAGACCAGAAAAGTCTTAGCAGATACTGCTCTTGGTTGGAGAGACAAGAAGCTCTTTCAAGGCTCCATTTCATAAATTATAGAATTAGTCGAACACAAATGCCTGAGAAATGTCTGCATGTATATTCCAGGGATTTGTTTTGTTGCTTTTAGTGCTTTCTACCTATGTAACTTAGAGAGCCAGAAGCCAAAGCCGACAGGAAAACATCTATAATATTTTACACTGTAGAGACAGTGGAATACAGAAGTCTGAAGGAATGGTATGAACTGACCCAAGTGGTTTCATTGACTAGAAAGAAAAAAGGAAGAGAATTCTTCATAAGGCCTGGAGGTCATGAATACTGGTTCTGCTGATCCAGGGACAAATCAGGTGGCAAGTGGAAACTCTTTACAAGCATTGCCTCAGGCTGTGCCAGCCTCCAGAAATATGCCAGAATTTGGGGGCGGGAGTGGGTGTTATCAAAATCCTTGCAAATTTAGGGTCTGCCACACCAAGGACACTGCCAGGGACCTGAGTGCACCAACGGGCTCTGCAACCTCTTTTTTGCTCCCAGGTGTATGGCTGATGGTGCGGCCAGCTCTGATACAGGACATCTGCGTAAAACTGGTACATAATTGTGTCAAGATGGCTAAGTTATAAGAAAAAGCTGCAAGTGGCCTCATGTAGGGTCTCAGCCCATGTACCCTCTGTGATCACAGTGATCCTGGTCATCATCACTAGACCTACTCTGTCCTGATTGCTTGGAGACTGGGCCATGTTGGTGAGGCCATCCAGGCCTTAAAAAATACCTAGTATCTAGGCACTGCTAAATCTAAGAAAACACTTATAGTTTATTTTATGAAAAACTGTACAGAATGCCCTGCAGCTTGACAGCCCAATTTCTGTGCCTTCTGCTTTTAGCTTTGAACTCCTTGGAGGCTGTAGATAGGCTGTAAAAAGGAAAGGTTTTGCCCAAGCTCTGCTCCTCTGGCCCTGCCACCACACAGCAGGTAGCTTTTCCTTCATAACCCTGCTACTGCAATGCTCTGTTATATCTGCTTGGTTCTCAGCAGAACAGCTCTACTTCCAGAGAACTGGTTTTGTGGCAAGACATCAAATGCTGGTGGGGGTAACTGGGTCAGCTTCCTGGATGCTGGTATCCCTGACATACAGCACTTTGTTCCCCCAACAGCATAGTCAGTGTTCAAAGCACAGCCAACCCTGACAACTCGTGACAACAAATGACCATCTCTGTGCTACTCCATTACTTTCCTCAATATAGTGACTTTATTTATTCAATTACTAGCTAACTGAGGCAATATAACAAAACCATAGCCCAGCTCAAATCAACTGTCAAGAGCAAGATCTCTGCTTTCAGAAAGCTATCAGTAACCCAACTATTTTACTGCCTGTTCTACTCGGGAGTAAAGAGAAACCCTTGGGTTAGTTCAGGTCATAAGAAATGCTCAAGTGACTATAGCAGGGTTTGGGGAACAAATAATATAAAGAACAGTAACACATTTCTGAGACCAGATGGTAATCATTCAAGAGTTTTGAATCAATTCAAGGATGAAATAGGTGAATTGATGGTAGACTTATGCAACCTTTCATTTAATACAGTCTGGGTGCTTAGGACTGGAGGGCAACATATATGATGTAGAGGTCCTGGTGGAGACTTAAAGAAACATCAGACTGATGTCTGTATTGGACAAACTTCATGGATTCATGGAGTTAGCAGATTGATTCTAAGCTTCAAGTGAAGCCCCTTTGAAATGCAGAGTCCTAAACAGGCAGTTGCTGTTCAGTCTGGATCCCCAGTGAATAACCCATCTGTCACACCAATCGCTTTACTTTACTCCAAGTACAACCGAGAGAGATTCTGAACTTCTTTCACCACAAGCTTTCAGCACTAGAGAATGAGGTTCTCTTGTGGAAATTGATTGTAGTTCTCTGAATGTTAGGCTAAAGGTGTTTATTCAGTTCTTCCTCAACAAAATTTATTTGTGGTAGCCAGAGTAGAGAGTGCCAGAGCCACTGCGCATCTCAAACATGAAATTATAGGAAATGACATGATAGTAAATGGTAGTGATGAATTTATTTATTTATTTATTGAGATTTTCCAGAGTGATTCAGCTCTCTGAATGTCTTGAGACTAGATAAAGAGTCTCTTCAGCAACTCAGTATTACCGTGGAAAGGAAAAGGAGTGGGGGAGAGGAGGCAAAGACAGAGAATGCTAAATCTGCAGAATAGTGCAGCAGGAGAAACACAGAGAACAACAGCAATATGCAGCAGGGTGGCTAGCAGAAACAAGCAGTGATAACACAGGAAAGGACTGTGAAAGCTTAATCCATTTTCAAGGGCTTTCAATCAAGATTCTCACCTTGATACAGAACCAGATTCCAATACTCTTACTCATGTTTAATAGCATCTGTTCTGTCAGATGCTATTTGGAAGATACCTCCCAGAAATCACTGAGGCACCTGAGATGATATGCTATTAGCATAAGTTAGAGATATGGCTCTCAACAAACTAACACAGGCCATAAATAATATCTGTGCTGAAGCCAGTCTCTAACAGAACTGAAAACTATCCATAGACATTCATTCTTCTGAAGTAAAATTGGTGTTAAGGTATTTTTGTTGTTGTTTAAATACCAATTTTTATTTATTCAAAGAGCTTACAGTCTTCCAAATTCAGAATAAGGAAGATCATTTTTTTAAAGGTAACTTGAGCTAAAGTCGATGGGGGGATCAGATGAAGTGAATCTAATGAAAAGTACAAGACTTCTGTGTCTTTAATGACAAGCAAAATTTTGCTGAGGGAATACTGCCCTCAATCTACAGTCAACTCTACCTTGTATGCAGTGTTTCTAGTGTACTAGCAGTGGTGTCCTGAGGCTTCTGAGCACAAATCTCTCAGCTCTTGAATTTTGATCCTTTGACAGAGATTCCTGGAAAATGCAATACATTTCCAAGATCTCTGATAAATATTAAGCAGTAAATTAAAATTCAGTATCTAAAATAGTTCCTTTTTCAGTTTTCTGTCTTGCCTCTCTCACAGAATTTGCCAACTTAATAGTAGCAACCTTGTTCATGAAACAACTCCTGAATTGCTACAGTTTTCAGCCCAGCTAATGTAAAACAGAGCTAATTTTACTTGCTATCTCCCTTCGTCAGTCTTCCATTTTTTCCTAATATTATGCCATCTTGAATTCTGCCAAAAGAATGCTTACAGATGGAAATGTTGCCTTATGATTGAGTGTTGGCTGTAGCTTTTGAAGGTGAGGTTAGGAGTATGAGTGAGGTATGAATGCAGAAAATGCCAAAGGAAACATGAATGCCAAAGGATACTTTTCACTGATCTCTGGGTTTATCCTTACCTCATTGTGAGAGGCTTTGATACTGATACCTCTGTTTGCCTTTGGCTTTAACGTTTGCTTTTCTAAGACCTCAGAAATGGTTCTAATTCATGATACACAAAATGTGAGACAAAGCACAGGCTGCTGCTGAAATAGGCTACCATATGGAGGAGCAGCTAATACACCAGAGGGTATCGCTGCCATTCAGAGGGACTTAGACATGCTGGAGATGTTGGCTGTCAGGAACCTCATGAAGATCAGCACAGGAAAATGCAAAGTCCTGCCCCTCGGGAGAAACAACACCAGGTACCAGTACATACTGGGAGCCGCCAGTTGGAAAGCAACCTGGCAGAAAAGGTTTTGGGGCCCTGGTGAACACCAAGTTGAACATGATTCAGCAATGTGCCCTTGCTGATAAGAAGACTGACAGAAGGTTCTCTGAATCTGGGATATTCAAGTGTCCAGGAAAAGAAGAAAAGAGCTTAATAACAACTTCATAAACTACATTATCACTGTGAATCTTAAGTGAATCTGATGCAGATCTTGCTATTAACCTCTAAACTAACTTCAGGGTCTATTATTCTTTACACAACAGTCTCTTTGGTATATTAATCACTAGCATTTCTATTTTATATTAACAGGTCCAGTGAAAGGACACATGAAGTGCTCAGCATGTCCTGTTTGCAGACTTTCAGCACTGACGTCATTGAGGATGCAGTGAATAACTGAGGCATCCAGACCCTGTTCAGGCTTAAGCCATCTGTGCAAGAACAATACTAATTTTTACTCACAATGGCAATCATGAAAAGAAAAACCTGCCCATATGCTGTTCAATATGGATGGCAATCTCTGCCCCAGGTATATCTGAGCTGTTAGAGTAAACTGTGTGTTTCTGATTAACAGCTCATTTTTCTCTCTTAATTACAACCATGTACTTTCTGGAAAATCACTTCAGAGACCATTTGAGGAAAGAGAGAGGAAAGACTGGAAGGCACCACTTGTTACCCATTCCCATAGTGTTTCTTCTGTGTTCCTGCTATTGGAGTTGTGGATATTTGAGGGATTGCTTGCAAAAATAATGCTACAGCAATACAGCTGACTAATGGCTAAAGCTCTAAAAGCACATACCTTTGTGGTAGCTGGAGAAGGTAGTACGTCTAGGAAAGTAAATATCCTGCACCAGTTTCTGAATTGGAAGGAAGGGCAGAGCCTCTAAGATCTATCATGATTTTCTTCTTATTCAAAAGACAGACAAAAGAAGCAGCCAGTATGGATGAAAAGATAGCCAGAGATCTGTCAGTTGATCCATGAGATTGTCTTTAAAACATGCCCAGATGTCACTGGACTCTTCTGTTACAATCCCATTTCTTAAACAGCCTCTTTATCCCCAGGTTGTGCTAGGATGAGAGAGCATGGTTTCTGCCCTCTTTTCATACTCTCAGTAAGATCTTCTCAAAAAGGCATGCACAAGCCCTGCTTGGGGATGTGGGAGTAGTGCCACTCACCAGAATGCAGATACAACAAAGGGAGTGATCCTGTCACTTCTCAGCCTCAAAGTCCCTCTCTAGCTTCAGGTGGGAGTACTGCAGGAAAGCTAGAAGGGGACGGAAGTTTCCCTTGAGAAAAAGGTTTGATGTTCAAACAGAATTAATGCTAACACTTTCCTCGTCACAAACAGTTCTCAGAAAATGTGATGTAGTATTTTAGAGAAAGGGAAGAAAGATCTTACGGATTTCATTCAGAGGAATATCCCAACATATATCTATGCATCTGACTGTGCATTATACAGTCAGTCACTATAACAGACAATGCTAGTCTCTTTACGGTCTCTACACACAAAGTCTGTATTATCCCTAACTCCATATCATTGTTTGAACTAACCATTTCACACATGTTGTTACAAGTGAAAGTGAGGTGTCCAAAGGAGAATTACACAGTTAAACATAACAGAGTCTATAACGTAACAATCCAAACACATATAGGATGTCTTTTTTTCTCAAGTTTTGGATTGCATAGTCTGGTGAATAATTAGAGAGGAAAAGAAAGACAATGGGAAGAGGGAAAAAGATAGGAAGCTACCTCCTACCTGACTGCTTGGTTTTCTTCATAGTCATACTTAAATTTGAAATCTCTCCTAGATGGACTGGGGCCTGAGTAATTTTTAAAGAGAGAGCTGCATTGATTGTACATAGGCCCTATAGAGAGGTTCTTTGCACAGGACCTGGGAAAGCTGACATTATCAATGACATGGTGAAGCTTTGTCAGGACAGCCCTTTCAGTGGAAGGCAGACAGGTATCACTGCAACCCTCTTAAATACCTAGAAACTGGGATAGGATGAGGAGTTGGGTGAGCAGGCCATGCCAAACAGCAGAAATAGAAACAACACAGAGACGAGGGAAGACCAGGAGCTACACACTGACAATGCAAGAGCATCAGCAGGTAATCATCCTCATAGAAGTTGCAAGAGAATCCACCCAAGTGACTCCTCTCATCTCTGTGAGGACTGTGACAAAGAGAAGTAAGAACATTAAGAGTTCTTATAACACTTAAAAGAGATGAAGTGTCTAGGAAAGGATAGCTTCTGGGTTGTCATTTAGCTTCCTTGTCATTTACTCCCATGCTGCTCCTCCTCTCCTGACAATCCCTTAACTTCTTTGCTACTGAGTATTCAACAAGCACTGTATTCAGTAACATAAACTCACTGATCAAATCATACAGAGTAAAATTCAAACAATGCCTCACAGGAGTCTCATGCATCATCTCTATTAATGACCCTTATGTCACCTACTCCCTCAGTTCCAGTCCTTGGTGGGCCTGAACACTAAAGACGACAGTGTCATGGGCACTCTGGCACCCTTTAGGATAGCAGTTGAGAATCTCATAATTTTCCCACCAGGGAGGGAAATACATTCCTTTCTGTTTTACAGATGGACCAGTGAAATCACAGAAGTAAGATGAAAATCAATAATTTGATTTGACTCTTCCAAATCCCAGGTCAGTACCCTTCTTTGGTCTTGCTTGCTTTGATTTCAGATGCTTTAGATTAAACCTGTTACCTACCTTCTCTCTTATGCTGAGCCTCAGTTCCTTCAGAAGCCAAACACACAGGAGCTGTGCCTTGAAGTTGCACATAGTTGCTTTGTGACAGGACCCAAGCTGGCTGGGATTTTGAGATGGATCTGTCAGTACTTTCTTCAGAATAAATTTACCTTAGGCACCACAATGGATTCATTTTCAACTCTGTGTTCTACCGGAACAAAGTTACTTTTCAAACAGAGAACATTCAGACAGGTCTACTGGATGAGATAGATTAAAATAAAATACACTGAAGACAAACATCCCCCATTCCCTGCCACTTACTGCATTCTTGCAGAGCAGATCTTTTCTTCCAGACCAGCAACTGTCAGCAACTTCCCAGGTTGCCACAGGTTTATCATTCTTCTCTGGAATGGTGCCTGGAAACTCAGACAAGTGTTTTTTCATCACATGGCATGCATGCTCTTTGCTCTTTTCAGCATTCCTCTCTTTCCCTCATAGGCCAGCTCTCCTTGGCCATCCCCATCCAACAGATTTCCTCAGGCAGGGCCCATGAGGAAGCACTTGGAAGAAGTTTAATCCCCTCCTCTCTCCCTCCCTTTTTTCCTCCCAGATGCAGCAGTCAGGCAAGTAGCCCTACAGCCTACCACCTAGTTACAGCTTTTTAACAAGCTGTGGTGGGCTGCACTAATATGTTGTAATAACCAGTATCTTCACAGGTGTTGGTGGTCAAATGCACGAGCAGGCCCTGTTCCCTTTCACAGCTTTGGGAGGCCTGCTTTTCACTCCAGACATCACTATTTCTGTGCATGCCAGTTCAAGGCCCCATTCAACTCATCTTTTGACACAGCAGTCCTGAGGCTCCATACATCAGACAGGTACATGGGCCCTTTGCTAAACTCCTGTTGGGCCCCTTTGACAGGCCTCAGAAATTACACCCCAAAAGCTGTTTTTTCTGGCAAGAGACAGCAAGATTGTGTAGGGTCCAGACCAAGCAACACTTTCTGTTTAAAGGCTGCGCAGGCTGAATACACATGCTTCATGGCAGTGGAGGGACTTTTGAGGGTAAAACAGGAGTAGGCCACATTGAAGAAATGGCTCACACAACATTTCTCCACATGTGCACTCCTAAGGCCTTGTGCAGATCTTCTAACATCCTGTCCAAATATCTGTAACTGACCATCCCTTAGGTTATCTCCACGGTTTTATCTGAGGTGTTGTCTCCCAAACCAACATTTCCCCCTTTCCCACTTCCTCTCTGAGGCTGCCAAAGGGCTATGATAGTGTAGCTGGGTAGCATTTTTTTTTCCTTTCTCTCACTTTTTTTTTTTTTTTTTTTTTTTTCTCTATACTGATCCTCATCTCTACATCCGAAGGAACTGTGACAGAGTTTCAGTCTAATCCCATCTCCCTTTGCCATCTCTAAAGGAATGGCTGAAACTAAAGCCAAGACTGGCAGCCTGCCACCCCATCAGCTGCTCTTGGCTGAAGTGGAAGGCTGGCACAGGTGTTTAAACCTGAACGGATCTGCTACCCATCCTGCCTGGGCCATAGCTGTACTATTGTGTGAGACATGGGGTTTTGGTGAAAAGCATGGCCAAAGCATCCACTTCTTGTGCTGATGCTGAATAATTTACTTTTGGAGACTGGAAAATCTTGGGAAGCCCGTCTACCAGTGCAGACACAGGCAAAGAAGTTGCTGGGTACCTCAGCCTTCTCCACGTCTGTCGTTACCAATTACTCAGATATAGAAACTCACTCCTAATATAAGAAATTAGCCACCTATAATCGCTCACACACTCCCATTTTCACCCCTCAGTCTATTTTCACAAGTGTTAAAGGTGCATGGTGGCCCTCGGGGACTCGTCCAGCAGCCTAAAGGGAGCTGTGTCCTCTCTTGTGCTCTTCCTCGAGGCTCTGTACAAAAGGGATGCCACCTGTCGCACAAGGGCTGGGGGATGGGAAAGAAGCACTCACACAACCCCTGAGAATTGGCAAGAGTTATTTATTGCCAGGACATCTTGCAGGCAAGCCTGCGGGAAGTCCATGAGATTTGGCGGCTTCAAGTTAATGCTTGGGCTGGGGCCTGAGCAATGAGTAGGGAGCTGGCCGGGCACTCCTGTGATGCAGTTTGTGCTTTCTGACGGCACAGAGTGAAGATGTGCCTGGGTAGTCCCAGATCTATTCTGGCTGCGGTGGATCCACTTCCATTGCCTCCTCTTCTGGTGGATCCATCTCCATGGGCTCCACGGTGTTGGGCAGGAGGATGAGCCAGTCTTTGCCCGGGACTGCCCAAACAGGATGCCTTCGATTCAGCATGTTTTCTGGCCAGGGTGCCGTACTGGGGGGTCGACCTGTTCTACCCTGATGTCCCATGCCACTGTCGGCTTGATTTTCACGCCCGCAGTGCCAATTATATTGCTGGTATGTGTCTGTGGACTGAGCACCAGATGTCCCTCGAGCACTGCTGTATCTTGTGCTGCTGGCGCTCTGTCTCTGCCCATGACACGTCTCCTTGTCAGCTGCCTTCCTTCTTGGTGCTGCTCTGGACAGCATGGCTGTCCTCGCAAACCAAGCAGAGGCGCTTCTTGCCTTGCTGCCTCTAGTCTTCTAGTAGCTCAGCGAGTGGTGGGACAGTGGCAGGGGGGACTGTTTTATAGGGCCCACGAGGCAGTGGTGACCATTGTGACCTCAGCAGGCCTCTGTGATGAAGTGGTCCATGCGTGGACAAAGGCAGCTGTGTTGAGAGACGTGAAGGAAGGAGGAGGGTTGGGGGGACTGAGGGACCCTTTTCTGGGGCTGGCTCCCCTGGACCATTTGGCTTGCCTGAGAGAAAGGCAGCCCCTTGACCACAGGGACTGCCCTGCACCTCCCATGTTCCACATGATGTTTTCCAGCTCAGGCTCTAGCCTCTCATCAGTGTAACATAGAATCACAGAAACATTAAGGTTGGAAAACGCCTCCAAGATCATCTGGTCCAACCATCCCCCTACCACCAATGTCACCCAACAACACATGTACCCAAGCACCCCCTCCAACCTTTCCTTGAACACCCCCAGGGACAATGATTCCACCACCTCCCTGGGCAACCCGTTCCAGTGCCTGACTGCTCTTTCTTATCTATTGTATATTATTAATGTTGTCTATACTCTATTATCTATAATTAATATTTTATTGATATTTATTAATTTATTAAATAATATTAATATTTAATCTATTTTTTAAATACCTGTTTTCTAATATCCAACTGACAACATTGAGATTTACTACTTCAAAATTCTGCTTTATGTAGATACTTGAAAAATTAGTAAATCGGGGGGGGGGCGCCCCAAATGAATGGTGTGTGAATTAGAAAATGCTATTGTAAATATCAGCTATAATTGAAGTACTAGATAATAAGTTTGATAAGTTTGCAAAACTAGTACTCTAGAATCAAATAGTATTAGATTTATTGATAATCTCATACAGAGGAGCGTGCACTGTAATTATTACTAGTTGCTGTATATATGTAGATCAAATGGGACGAATTTGACGGATCTCAAAAATATTTGGGGAAAAAAAAAAAAAAAAAAAAAGATCCTACATAGAGTAGCTCAAGATGACAGTTCCTGGGGATTTAGAAACATTTGGGAGAAACTAATTTCGTGGTTATCTGAATAGAATTGTCTCAAATAACTATTTGTTGGTATTGCAATAATAATGGCATTGTATATCTGTCATCCCCTGTGACATCCGAAGAAGAATAATGCACCTTAATGTTGGAAAAACTCAAGAGTGCAGTATGTGAAGAGATGCAAAAACAACAGGAGTAAGAAAAGAAGAGGGGAGAATTGTGAGAAACAAAGTTGTGTTTTTGCAGTAGAGATTTTTTTTTCTTTATTCCAAGGTAGTTGTGTAGTCATAATAAGGAGAAATGCTAAATAGATAAGTGGACAGCAGAAGGCCTCACTGTTCCAAAAGAAGGTAGAAGCGTGAGAAAAACAGGATGAGCTGTGTGAGGACAGTAAAACAAAGATGAAATGTTCTCAAAACATAAGAAAAGAGAAATTAAAGGGTTGAAAAAAAGAAGAATTGTACATATATGGTATAGAGGAGTGAACCTGTAGTACTCAGCCAATGAGGAAGCAGGAGAGGTGATCATGCGTCGGTTAATAGGGAATAAAAGGTTACTTTGTTTACTAAAATGTGCTCCTGATTGACAGGATGCCTGCCATTGCAATCGCGAATAAAATAAGCTTCACAGAAGATCCTGTCTGTAGAAAATTATTTGAGATTTTTCTCACAAAGAGTGTAAAATTACATTGGGTTTTGGGTCCAGCTCCATGAGGTAGCTCCAAAAGATCTGGAAAATATCCACATTTTCACTGGAAGATTTGGCATTCCCTTACAGTGTTTCTTTAAGCCTGACCTGATGTTTCTCAGAAACAGGAGAATGTATGAGAGCACAGATGTGCTCTAGCTTTAGACCTTCTCAAGAATTTCTCTTCTTTAGACAGGTGATCACTCTCTAAGATTTAAATTTTTAAAAAAAAAAAACACTTTTGAAGTCATAGAAAGAGGGATAATCCTTGAGAATATTCACCTAATTCTGCTTTCTGGGCTCTATCTCTCCAGTACTGAAGAACTAACTCTTTGTAGCTTTGAGTTGAAGTTTTCTGAAATCAAGACAAAGATTTCTATCAGTTTATCTCAACTTTAAAATCTCCTTCCGCTCTATTCCCAATTGGCTGAGTGGAATTGGGGTGTCAAGCCCTTTGTTTAAATCCCAGAATTGCCAGTGGTTTTAGATGTCACATATTTTGAATGCATGGTCTGCTGTAAAACAACTAAAGGCGGGAATTACAGTGTTCCATGGCTTAACATTGTTCTGGGATCATGAAAGGGTGTGTGTGGTATGCCCTAGTAACATCTTTGTCCCCAAGTAGTTTTGTGTTTTTCATTGTACATTCTCCCCAGAGATGTAGCTGTTCAATGCTGCTATCTACTCTAGAAACCTCCTTACCTGTTAGTGCTACCTCCTTACCTGTTAGTAACATCCTTCAGCAATCTTTGGGCCTACATGAAAACCACAAGCTCTTTTTCAGGCAGGAGCTGTCTCTCTTCTAAAGCACTTCTCTTATGAAGTAAACAAAACAAAAAAGTTTGCTTTTGGTCTAGATACAGGTTGCCTCTATGCAACAGGCTAAAGTCTGAACAGCAGTAAGATAAAAATGAAATCTTGCTCTATTATAGGAAAGAATTCAAAGTTGCCAGTTCAGCAAAATGAGATCTGAGAGAGTGTCCTACAAACAGAGAAATAAATGCAATTTCTGTACTGCTTGCCTCAGAATAATACTCTGAATGCCAGCTGAGCTGTGTACATACATGCCTACTTGTTCTACTTTTATGTTAACATTTAAAGAGGCATTTGGACATGCAGTAGGGCCTTGGAACTATAACAGATTCACTAGTCATACTATATTCAATTTTCATAGTTTATCAGATCACTTTGTCTCACAAACTTCACTGTAAGTGATTGCAGGCATGGTTAAGGAAAAAAAAAATCTTAGTCATAGAAAATGAGAAGTTAACCCTGTAAAATTATATTTAAAGCAGCTGACTCATCTTTAGCTATTGCAGCAATACAAACAAAACATCATTCTGTCATTTACTGAGTGCTAAATCATCAAATGCACATAAACTAGTAAAGTGGGAACAAATGTGAATCAATGTAATTGTTCCTGGATTTCAAAACGTAGAAAAAAACAGAGACCCAAACAAGTCCAAGTTATACATAAGCCAATACTTGGGCACAAGCTGGATCAGCAGATCCTAACGTGTGTTAGTTTATTTAGAGTTCTCTGCTGTGTACATTTGGCTATGTTGATTTTTTGCCATTTCTTTACTCATGAGGATTTTCAGAGCCTTCAGATTTCTACTTTCTGCATATAACTTATCTTTTTGAAAGAATTCCTGCTCTTTTTCATGTTCCATTTTAAATCAAGTCCCACCTACAGCACATTTTGATATTTCTGAGCTGTCACTTCTACCTATGATTCATTTTTGCATGTTTTGTCATTCCTAATTTTGCAGTTTCTAGAAGTGGCTGGGGAAGATGGCAGGTGATAGAAAGATCTACAGGAGAGAAGGAAGAAAACATCTTGCATTTCTCAGTGAGCTAAATTGCAGGCTGTGACATTTTCAACAGTCCATATGGAGGTGATCAAACTGCCTCCAAAGGACAGCAAATGCTTCCCCACAGAGATTGGAATATGCATATATAAGACACTTCAATCACTTTCCTTTTATTGCCTGGCATTTCTGCTTAGTTTGTGTTTTCTTTGCCTCGAGGATTTTTTAGTCCTTCAAGGCAGAGCAGGAAAGTTGAATCACTGGGCTGATGGAAGAGGTGTATTTCCCATGCTGAAATGGCCTAAATTAGAGTGGAACTCTGCAGAATACTTTTTTTAATAAAGCTTTAAATAAAGATCAGTTCATAGAAACAGATCGATCTCATGGATTAATTTCTTGTTAGCTAGAACAACTGACCAAGTAATTTCCAAAAATAATTTCTGAGTTGAAATCAGATAAGAAAACTCAAAGTTCCAAGATCCAAAGAACTAGAACATGAAAACAGTATACTTCAAGACATTGTGACTCATCTTGAAATCTTGCAATAGCTCTACTGCATTGGGACAACATCAAGATGTTGTATATGCATTAATGCATACAGATACATTATGCATTGGGTCCATCATCTTCCCCCTTTTTTTGTTTATTCCTTTAAACTGAGGGGTTTCAAATCAGTATCTTATCTGTTTGCATTGTCATACTGAAATGTACACTATTTCCTTTCTTTTGTCTCCAGACTGACAGGGCACTATGAGGAGCCAGTCAAGCTAGATGCTTGTTCAAATTCATGAGTCTCAACTCATTAGCTAGTCTCACAGTAATCTCATTTTGATTTTTAAATGCAAATTCTAATGATAATTGCTTAAAGTTCACATTGCTTTCTTCTCTGTCAGTTATTATATACCTCCTTTTTAGACACTTCTTGGAATTGTTTCAATATGTAGTGTAGGCAGGGGTGTCATCAGCAATTTGACATATGTACACATGCTACTTTTTCTGCATCCTGGTCTGTACTATCCTAGCATAATTAATCAGACTTGGTTTCTTTCCACTCTAAGAAACATATAGGGACTGCTACTATCTAGAATGCACTAGTCAGCACCAGTTTCTTTTCAGGACTATTCAAATTGAAATAAATGGGAATAATTTCTTCTAAACATTTCTGAAAGTCATTCTGCTCATTTTTTTCTTTCTTAGCATAAAACCTTAGAAGCAGAAGCAGTTAAGAGATAAGAACACCATGACAGAAGGGCTTATATCTGCATGTACTTTCCCATTTAGTCCAAATCTCTGGAGAAATAGCACTACCTCCAATGTTGTGACACATGGGGCAGTTCCACTTGTTCAAAAAAATACTGCCTGGAGGTCTTTGAGACAGATCCACCTCCAGGACTAGAAAAGGAAGAGAAAGCTCATAGCTGTGCTGCTCCTATACTACAAAAACCGGTTCAGAGGTTTATTAGCCCAAGTGCCATGCAGTACTGACATGACTGTATTAAGTATCCAACACCTGAATTTTCTGCACAGTGCTCCTCTGTGTGGATGTGATATTTCTAGGATCCACTGTGTGTGTTTGTTTTGTCAGACACTTCCCCTGGAAAGCAGTTCGTCGGACATCGAGAAACATGAGAGACGAAAAGAGACAGCAGCTGAATTGGCAATGTTGGCAAGCTATTCATGTGTTAGAAACCATACTCCCACCCATGGTCAAATGATAGTGTTTCATCCAGACCAGGCTGCCACTCAGATCTCAAATGAATAAAGCAGAAATAAATACTTCTCAGTCATTAAACATTTGAAAATTGAGCTTTTGAAAGCCAAAGTGAGTGCTGCTTTTGAGGTGAATTATTCAGCCTGAGACCTACTACAAAACTGAAGTAGGTGAGCTATTTTTTCTGCACATTAGCACACTGTAATAGAATGAACTTTTTATTTCCTAAAAATTGCACAAAAGAATTCCAAATCCATTAAGGTAAAGGCCTACCTTCTACAGTGGCAGATGCTTGTCAAAGACATTTGGGTCCCAAGGATTGAAATGGAATGAGATAAATATGCTTCTCAAATGGAAATAATGTGCCTAGGAAAAACATGCAGGAGTAGAAATTTAAAAAAAGCTCAGCATATCACTTCTAGAGAGGTAACAGAGTCATTAAAGGATCACAGATTTCTCTATAGAAATAAGGACCTTGAACCAGAAAGTTGGGTCAAAGCTCTTTTCTGCTAGCATATAAAAGATGTATCCATAAAGTAATCATAGGGTGGTGATTTTAGGTGTAAGATTAAAGACAGAAGACTTCTTATTACTGAATGCTGCAGTGCCTAAGATTACATTACAGGTTGCTTCATTTTCAAACTACAGCAAGTTTGCAATAGTACCTTTTAACAACAACATTCTTTCTTTTTCTGTAAATACCACTCGTAGTAGAACTAGATCAGACATGATCAGTTCTGTTGTTGTGGCTGTTTTTCATGGCTGGGCTTTCATTTCATGCTTAATGCCTTGGCCAGGAATCATCAAACCTGTCTAAACCACAAAAAATACCTCTCATACCAAAAAAGACCAGCAATGTAAAATACAGAGAATGAACATAGACTGTGGGTTCAGGACCAAATTTGCATTTGCTTAGTTCAGAAACCTGTCCTCTGTCATCAGGACTCTTGTGAGATTAATGACTAATGGAGAGCTAGTGAGTGCAACAGTGGGATAACTTAGCACAGGACATGCACATCTTTTCCTCTCTCCATATACTTCATTTAAGTTGTTCGTTTTGTCACAGAACGTCAATTACTATGGATTATTCTCCATTATATTGAGGTTACTTTCCAGGAAAACCTCATTCTATTCTATTGACAGAAATTGTTTCTGGGAAAAAAAAAAATAGTCTAGTTTGTCTTGTCTTCCAGAGACTGTATCAACAGACATGTACATGATTCAGAAACACTGTTCGAAATGAAAGAAAGGAAAATCCAAACCTAAGGTTTTGATGTGGAGGATCTTGACAACAGAATAATAGTACAGATTAAAAAGCTTTTTGGCTTTTCCTTGTCAGTGAAATGCTAACTTAGGGCATGAAGCACCTGCCAGAAATCTCTGGAGAGCTACCTATGTAAAGATGATATTTGAAACACAGTTTCTCTAGCAGTCAGTCTATCTTTGTCAGTAACATAGCCTTTTCTCTTTATTTCCACTTTATGTTTCCATCTGCCTGTCTCACAGGTTCCTTTGCTCTTCCACTCCTTTCTTCCCATCTGCCCTGCACCAGCAACTCTTTAAATAACCACGGCTGTTATTGCTGTTAGTTGGTGACTTTTAGCAGAGAGATGAGCATAATTGGCCATATATTTCCCAGTAAATTCATTAGGCAAAGAGAATACATTTTTTTTTCTATTACATCAGCCCTTACACACAGGACCATCATTTCATTTTCCATTTTAAATTTAAATTTACTTCAAAACTTTCCATATCATATTACATTAGACCCTGTCGTTCTCTGCTACTTATAAGTGGCAGGAGGAAATTGTGAGTAGCAGGCTAATAGCCTAATTTATAGCTGTGCCAGGGCAGCTGAAAATCAGGTTTCTTCCATGACCATTATATGGGAGTACTTTTTATTTTTATATCAAATCCTGAGGCAACTTTCTGGAACTTCAGCTACAGAAGGACTCTTCCAGCTGCTACAGTAGCAAAGACTGCCAGCTCCTCCAAAAGCCATTGCCTAGGACACTGTCAACCACTTTGCAAAGTTCTCGTCTAGCACTTGGAGATATTTTTTTTTTCTTCTCAGCTTCCTCTCAGCAAGTGCTTATTCTTCTTACTTGCTTAGTAGGGATGTTCTGGGGAGGTGAAGAACACATCTGTTCCCTCGTTCAAGACACTGGGTACAGCAAAACTGCAAACTGCTATTATCTGCCAGCAATAATGGCTTCCTCCTAAAATGGCCCAGTGCACAAGAGTAAGGAATAATCTAATTCTCTTCGTACTTTATCAGCCACTGAAGACATTAAGTCAGTAAGAGAAGACATTAGAGAAAGCAGAACTAAGCACTCTTGCCTGTCCTAGGAGGCTAAAATTGACATTGCTCTGACTCATCTCTGCTGCTAGCTCACTCTGTTATACGGCATTACCTCCACTTTCACCCACATTAAGTAGAGAAAAGAGGTCTCCTGATGTTGCCCTGCACTGGCACGCCACTGCTAGAGCAGCATGGTGCCTGTTATGTGGTGATACAACACTGAACTTCACATTTCTCAGAGAAATGGTCTAGATCTCAGGGACAGAGAGATGTACTCTGTTGAATGCTGGGGAGCTTTCCTGGCTATGTGTCCTCCCTGGACAGTACTTCTCCCAGCCATGTTATTTCCCATTTGTCCTCACATCACCCAGCAAGTACTATGCTATGTCAGAGAGGGCCTCCACCACAAAGCCCAGGTGAGCCAAGTATGTAACCACCTAAATCTATCCACTGGTGGGAACCTAGAAGGGATTGCACCAGGGAAACTTTGAGTTCCCACCAAGCCAAAGGAATGACATAAAGGACAGCAACTGTGGAGCAAGACGGATCCAAAGATTTCAAGAGGAAATGAGATGAGAGTTTTGGAAGTACAGAATACTTTGTCTTCAGTCATTAAGAAAGGTGCTCCCCCCCCCCCCCCCCCCCCCTTTTTTTTTTTTTTTTTTTTTTTTTGTAATTTTCAAAAGCAAGGTGAGCAAAAGTCTCTGAGCTGCTGGAAGGTGGAGATGGTCTTCATGTCTATTTCAGAGTTGCTTCGGCTCTGACTGATGGGTGTCTCTAGTCCTGCACAAACTCCCCATTGAGACCGGGTGACACAGAGCAGCAGAGGAAACTTTCCCTGAGACTGATAACAGGACAGTTTTCAAAAAGCACAGCATGTTTTGGGAGTATAACATTTAAAATGTAGCCATTATCCAAATAAAAGGACTAGAAATACCATTCTGCATAATTTCCAAGTAGCAAAATACCTGCAAAGACTTTCTGAAGAATAGTAGAGACTAAGGTTGAGTTATTTGGAGATAGACCTGAGTCCATGTGATCTTTGAAAACTCACCTTACTCACAGAAATTCCTTTTCATCTCTACCTGCCATAGACAGAGGTCTCCTTCCCAGTTCCACTGCAAACCTTCTGTCCTTTCTGATCATGCAATAACCCTCCAGCTCTCTGCTAATTTACAGCTGTTCAAACAAGCTCTACAGTACAACAAAGTTTGTGTGCATCTTCCTATTGAGTCTGTTTCTTCTCCCTTCCTGATCTATAGTCCCTGTCTGCCTTGGGAAATGAAACCCAGCAGTGCAGGCAATTTTTCATCCTGCTTCCATCTGTTTCTGAATACATGTGCTGCAAGTTAAGGAGCTATGAATGATGGATTGTATGTAATTTTAGCTTAATGACAGTTGGTTAAAGAGTAATGGGTTAGAAAGGAGAGAACAAAAGCCTTTGGGTGGGGTATGTCAAAGGAGTCAAAAGTTTGCACCTGAAGGACTGCGCTTTCGGAGAAAAAGAATTTGAGGACTAGTGGAGGTTTTAAAGGCTGCAAGAAGGATCAAGAGACCTTTGGGGGTCTGTAAGAAAGCAACATTATTTCTCTGGTGAATCAAAGCAGAGAGGGACTCTTAACCACGTTGATCTCTTTACTTTAAAGTTTAGGTGAGGCCATTAATGGGCAGAATAGCTCTGATCAGGTTCATGCTTCTCTAACTGGGACGCTGTCTCAGATCTTGGCTAGACCATATTCTGACCTGAAACAGTGCCTCAGAAAACACTGTAAGTCTGTTTTTCTGGTGGGATACCTGCCACTTATTTGGATTCAGAATATTTTATAAGAATTCATTAAGTTGTCCATTCAAGTGGAAAAGATTACTAAAATGCTATTACTAGTCATGACCCTAAAAGCACCTTTGTTCACAGACTAGACAAATTATCTTTAGACACATTGGCATCCCTCCAGTTATGATCTTTCTTGATTGATTCCTGGCTTTCAGCTTTGAAACATTAATTGGGAACCAATCAAACAGAGTCTAAAAGAGGCAGAAAACAACAACAAGAACATATTATGAGTTTCTGGTTACTCATTATTTATAGTGAAAAGGAGACTGGTATTTATGTAGGAGTTTTTCCACATTATTTCCCATAATCAGTGGGTTTTGATGCCTAACCATTCAATGACAACATCACCAGAAACAAAAATGAGAGACTCTATTCAAGACAAACAGTACTGCAGTCAAAAGTACAGAAAGCATGCCTGATAGTATTTATTATAATGAAGACTCCAAACTTTACATTCACAATAATTATAATTAATATTTGGCATGTGACACTAAATAATAGAGATGCCAGTACTTAGGGACACAAGGAATGATAGCGGGAAGAAAGGACGATACATGTCACTACTGTCACACCCTGTTCCTGCTGCTGGCACTTTCTTGAGCTCCTGTGTTCTGGCAATAGTTTTTACAGCCTTAATACAACTCTAATTGCATTATGAGATTTTAAAATACACTCTCTCCCCATCCCCCCCCCAACCCCCCATAAAAAAAAACAAATGCTAGACTGTGTTGAATTCAGCGGAAACTGTGCTCATACTGCCAAAATTTATAATTAAAAACAAGATTTAGCTATCTTCTGGGAAATGAAGTTCATAAGAGGACAGGTCCTGTGGTCTGCTACACCATCTTGCCTACAGATACATGGACACCCTAACTAGGGTAAACTGAAGGATTGTTCAGACCAGTCTCCTTCCTCAAAAACAGACTGGACTGGGTGCTTAGAGGAAAACTTTCCATGGAGCACCTCTTTAACACTAGTGCTAGAGTCCTCCTTCACCGCAGACAGCAACCAGATCACCAAGACTGAGAGCCAGCTATTCCTCCTGCCCCATACCTCAGCTCTTCTAGGGGCTGCTTAACTTCTCACCACTGTTACATTCCGGGGGCAATAACAGTCATGGCTTCAGTGAAGGAATAAACAATCCTCCCTTTCTCTCTTCCTTCCTTCCTTCCTTCCTTCCTTCCTTCCTTCCTTCCTTCCTT
>NC_048894.1:41333368-41342891 GCF_011077185.1 Oxyura jamaicensis
CCTTCCTTCCTTCCTTCCTTCCTTCCTTCCTTCCTTCCTTCCTTCCTCTCTTCCTTCCTTCATTGAGATGGGGGACACAGAGAGGAATATGGAGAAGAGGGAATTTATCACAGTGATTCCTTTTATGAGCAGCCATAAGTAATTGCTTCTAATCCATCATCTCCATATCAGAAATTATTTAATCAACTTTTTCATTCCCTTTCCCATCACCACTTTTACTGACTAGGAAGTCCTAGCCCATTCAGACTCACTGTTCAGAAAAGCTATTCAACGGTCAGACAATAGCTCTCAACTGGTTGCTGTTGTTTGTTTTGTGTGATTTAAATATATATATATATATAAATATATACATTTTACCTTTTTTGTCCAACAGGGCCTGGAACATGTGGGACCAGTATAGATATTGATATATGTCTCTCTTTGCTACTGGAGAAAAAGGGAGAAGCTGTTGCTGTACCATGATTTTGTTTTGTTTGTTGCAGCACCATGATTTTGTTTGGCTTTTTGAGAGTGCTCCACAGCTAGAAATACAGGAGCTGAAAAGAGAGAGACAAAAGGGAGAAGTTAGTGTCACCTTTTATCCCTTCTAATTCTCCAGACTCCAGTTCTATCTGCTACATGCTTTCTGAAGCAGACTGATCAGAAATGTATTTAGTATATCTGATATGGCCATCTGGAGCAGGTTCTATGTTATTCTTTATTCCCTTCATTAAAAAAAAAAAAAAAAAAAAAAAAAAAGGAATATGGATTGAAATTTTCTGAGAATAGTCAACAACTAATACCAAGATCCATTTCCAACAGGGTAATAATAGCCCAGTTATAGCCCCATCTTGAATGGCTAAAGTGATGTTTGTTTGTTTGTTTGTTTATATTTTTTTTCAGGTACATTCACCAGGATCTAAAGACTGTCTAGGACACCTTTCATCAGTTTTCCTGTAAGGATGTTATGAGAGACAGTGTCAAAATTCTATCTAAAATCAAGTTAAACAGCATCCACTGTTTTCCCCTCATCCACCAAGCCAGTCATCTCATCATAAAAAATTATCAGATTGGTCTGGTACAATTTCCCTTTTATAAAGCCACACTGGCTTCTCCCAGCCACCTTCTTGCCCTTGGATTATCTGGAAACTGTTTCCAGGATTTTTTTTGTTCCATCACCTTCCCAGGGATCAAGGTGATACTGACCAGCCTGTAGTTCTCCAGATTCTCCTTCTTGAAGAAAGGAGTAATACTTGCTTTTTTCCAGCCCTCTTTGGAGAGCATTATTCCCTTTCCAAAAATAAAAAATAAAAAAAAAGGCAAAAAGAGTATGCACACCACTTTTATTTCCCAGTTTCATACCTTCAGTTCCAGCTTCATGTTCCTCAGTCTGTGCCTGGTAGAGCTGTGGTCTCTTCCCTTTCAAAACTTGGTATCATAAGGGGCAGAACAGCCATCCCATTGCAGGGCCACATGAGACAGGAGAGGTATAAGAGGTATAAGAGAGTCAAAATGATAGGATTTTTCTGCATCTTTTTACCTTTTCTTCTAGGGAAGGAAGGAAGGATTTTGCCCACTTTTCCTGTCTGCTCTTCTCCATGGGGTGGACAAGTGGAACAGAAAGTTCAACAAGAACTCAAAAAGTGGGCTGTTAGTTAACGGCAGACTGAAGTTTCTCAACTCACTGGAAAATCTCTCTTTTAATTACTGAATCATCACTACCTTAGGCCTCTTCCAAAATAAAGCATAAAGCTTGCAAAGTATTGACAGAAGCAGTTTCCACCTTACCCTGGGTATTGGTTATACGCAGAGACAGAAACATTAGTAAAATGTAAATTAAAGCAGTAAGAATATGCATTATCAAAATGGGAAAATAAGCAACAAGGGAAAAATAAACTGTCTGATGAGATGATTCCCTGTATTCTTTCAAAAGGATTACCAATTTTCCTCCCCTTTCAGGCCATGTGTCAAACCCTTCACATGTTTAAAAACAAACAAAAAATTACAAGACATGAGCAGCTTTCCCAGACAACTTGGAAATACTTCACAGTCTCCACGCTCTCCCAGCCCTTTTCTTTTTGCATGATGTAGGCCTGGCACCAGAGGCCACATGTAGCTGAAGAGTGGTCATCACCGTACTTCAGCTAAATTTTTTACAGATAAAGTTTTCATCTCATACATATGAACCTATACTAAGTTTTGCAAGCAAAACCAATGAATCAGGCCCACCAGATTTTTATTTCTTTATTTTACTTAGGAGTATTTTTAATTAAAAATAAGTATTAGAGATTCTAAGCTATCTTTCTGCTTCTTGGCATGTTTACTTCACATTCTCAGGCTTTGTTCCACAACAAGGTCTAGATGGACTAAGAAAACAAGCAGACACCTACAGTAAACTCTGAAATGGGGCAACTCTACACATCCTCCATTAGTGGTTGACTTATTTACGATGGTCACTAAGCTCTGACCTTGGTAGCTGAGCCTATCAGACTTCTGGGGATCAGATCATATGAAAATCCATCCTCTCAAACTTTCTAAGGAGCCCAAGAGAGAGAGAAGATAAATACCCATTTCACAGATTTAAACTTTAAATGTCGAAGGGGAGAAACATTGGGAAACTACCCATCTTTTTAAATGTGATAATTCATCCAGACATCTGTACCTGCAGTATGTTTTTGCTGGCAGAGGAAGGCGTTAGCAAAGGTGAGAAATGTTTCATGCCTGAAATAAAATTCTAATTTATTTGAAGGAAGATTTTAGGAAAGAGGAAATAAAATCAGAGTTTGGTTTGTGCCATTCTAGTCCATGTCTGGCAGTCTTCTATAGCTCGAGTTTGCAGCAGGAGAATTGGAGATGGCTGGGTTTGGATTCACGTTACACCGGGCAGATTTTCAATGTCAGTTTTGCTATATGAAATCTGAGTCAAGAGAAACTCAAAGACTAGTAAGTCTTCTAGGGAACTGCAGGATTTCAGAGATTCCCACCACCATCAGACAAGCAGTTGGAATGTTCCCCTGTCCAGCTCGGCCATTTTCCAACACTTCCAGATTTTTTTTCTTCTAGTTTTGCCTCTGTTGTGCACAGAGGAACAAACATACACATATTGAAAACCCACAGAATGAGTCATTCTTTGTTTTTGTATTCATGTCTTAAACAGACATCTATGAAGGAAATCATGTATGTACATAACATTTTTCCACATCCTTATGAAGAAAATAAATTAGCATCAACAAAAAAATTATTTGATAAGCATGCTTTGCTTTAAGAAGTTTCAGAGTATGGGTACTGGCTACTGCTCTCTCTTGGAAGCTGTGCTAAAGGGTTAATAAGCTGCCCTGATTAGCAAGCTGCACTGCCATACATAACAAACACCTCTTCTTCACTGCCTTAGGTACAAGATTAATGCAAACCTGTATTCCTTCCATGTTCTTCAAAGTCTTAAACCATTCACGTCTCAAGTGCAGAGCCTATTTTTTCTGTTTTCCTTCAAAAAATATCTAGTCTGTAACCTCAGCCTGGATACTGGTCATGCAGATGACTAGACGTTTGCTTTTGAGCTGCCTTTGTACTATATAATAAATTTTCCATTGCATTTGATTACTACTTTAAACCACATCTCTTTCCCAAAGTCTGAGGAATCTTTTCATCATTGCCTCAAAAAAAGGCAATGAAGAAATTTTATAAATATATGTAAACAGATTTTAATACATAGTCTATCTTTCTATATGGCTACAATATTTATACAAATATACGTGAATAATGATATAAAAGCAAAATATACAAATTTGGCCCACTTTCTTACATAAACTGCATTTTCTTATGGTCCTTCCAGAAATATATACTCAGTTGTCAGGATGAAAAGAAGGAAAGAACCTCTCATGACTGAGATTATTCACTCATGTTAACGTTAGCATATTGCTGGAAATTATTTAGATACCCTGGTGACAGCTGAAGTAACAATACCTGTAGAATTCAAAGTAGTAAAATAAAAATATTTGCCAAAAGAACCTGATTTTTCACTCTGTTGCAGTCTTTGTACATACTATTCTTGGTTATTTCTCGAATTAATGGAAAGCCTATAGAAACTGTTAAGTGAATACCCAAGGGAAACTCCTTTCACCCACAGAACAACTACAAAAATTACTGAGAATTTCCCATCTCCCTGGGGCTTTAAAAACTGATCTGGGTGGATCTCATTTAATAGCAAAGGTGACATGTCTTTCCAACTATTTAAATCCTCTTGAGGCTACCCTCAGGGCAGCTAATTTGGAGACTGCATGTCTACAAATCCAAGTTAACCTATGGATCCTGCAAGAGCTTCCATGCTCTGAGGTTCAGCCTCTCAGTTGTTCACAACAAAGCTTTGCTTCCGTGTGTGACTATGTCGACCGCTGTCAGAGCATCACTGCCATTTTTGAATGCCTCTGATGCTTCATTTCCCAATGTTTTGTCATGGATCGGTTATTGGACTTCTCCTGCTGCTGCCAAGAGAACATCTACATGGCTGGGTTCCTCATCCCACTTATATCCAGATTTCCATGCAAGGTTTTGATGCCAGTCTCTGAATGTGAATAATGAAGATTTATGGCATGAACTGTGAGGACTGGGTATCTACTCCAAGCATTGCCAGATTCAATTCACAAAAAATACCTAACCTGTAAGCAACACTGACTTTCAGATGGGGACTTCAAGATGTTGTATCCTGTTAACAATGTCTCAATCTATCCTTTTGCTTATTAAATATAATAACTATTCAATTATATCAAATTTAAAAGGCTATGCCATGATTAATTTCAGCAGTAGTTCTTCAGATTTCACAAATGAAAAACAATTAGTAGTTGCTATAAATGCTTACTTGTGTGTCTTGGCAAGTTAATGCCAATGGGCACACATAAAATGTTAACCTTATTAACGATACTGCTTTATGTTAATTGCAGTAATAAAAGAGCAGAGAAAGAAGAGGGACTCAAGTCTCTTGGGTCTCACTGAAGTACAAAGAGTGCTTCTCACTTTCAGGGTTTTGCTTGTGCATGAGGAAAAAGCCCTTAAACACTGAAGAGCTCCCCAGTTCTGCCAGCCACAGCCAGTACTGCATGGTTGTCACAGGTCATTTAAGCACACTGATCACTCATGGCCTGCTAGGCTCGATGTTTTGCCAGTGCACCAGTGACAGGCATCTGTCTATGTCACCAGTTTTAAGAGCACAAATCTCTTGGCAGCAGCAGGAGAAGTCCAATAACCGGTCCACAACAAAACATTGGGAAATGAAGCATCAGAAGCATTGACAAATGGCAGCGATGCTCTGACAGCATTCGACATGGTCACACAGGGAAGCAAGGCTTTGTTGTGAACAAACTGCAAAAGACTGCTACATTCAGGGGCTCTCCGAAGAAAAGCAAGGCAAAGGAACCATCAACCCTTATTTGTCCTGAAGAAACATTAATCTTTTCTGCTATTGTGGGGGTCAGTGCATGTGAAATAGAGATAGGTTCAAGCTTCCAGTTTGAGATGCAGATCTGGATTAAAATTCAGCATCGTCTATTTTTTCTTGCTGAAAAAAATGTCTTTTCAGGCTTGTTCAGGAGTTTGAGGCTGGCCTTATCTCTATTGCACAGGCCTCACAATGCAAGAAAGTGCTTGTTGGAAGCACACTGGAAAAAAACACAAACCCTGTGTCAGACAGATTGCAGCAGACCGTGCATTGATTGCTTTCTGGCAAACAAAACTTGCAGGTTCAGAGGTGATGTTTTCAGGAAAGCAATCCTAAACTGATTAGGAGTGGTTTAGACCTTCCAAGGCAGCACTGCAAGTAAAACTGAACACAGGCAATGAGGCACTGTTATGCTGATTGTTTTTGCTGGATGTGCAAAAGACTTTCCCCTTCTTTCTTGTACACACAGGTAATAAACATGCACTCCTCACTCCCACACAGAACCAGTTGTTGCATAAAGACTATTAACCATTTGGGCCTAAATGTCATCAACACAGACATACTTTGGATCATTAACAAGATTTAATGGAAGCCTAACTAAAGCAGCCACAATAAATAAATAAAAAATAATTACGAAAAAATTCATTTGATTTGCACTAGGATGCACTCTGAACCCACACTTAGCTCCCTGTACTCTGTACTTACCTCCAAGCTTACCTCCCTGACTCTGTACTGTCAGATGGCTTTTGGGTGTCAGACCTCAGTTACAGTCTTCCAGTGCTTTCCCACACTGCCCCAGAGTTTTTTTTTCATCTTTTGATCTATTCACTTATATGTTTCTAGCTTCCTGGTGGTCTCTAGTCACCTTGTTGGCAACTGACCTAGAGGAGAACAAACACGTAATCCAGGAATTAGTTATAGGGACAATAAATACAATCAGGTCAACAGATGATATCTCAATTGTTGACTCCTCCCATCTGCAGTGGGGAAGCCAACCAAGTATCCTGGCTACATGAAAGTCATGGGTGGAAAATACTCTGCTACATATTATAAATATATGTATATATGGATTATTAAGACTATAGTGGCCTCGGCTTAAAGCAAGCAACGCAATGTGGGAAACTGCTGCCACAGGAGTTCAGGTCAGTGAAGAGGACAATATAATTCTATCTCCTTGGGTGGTGGGAATGAATCGCACTGCACTGAGAAGGAAGGGGATGAGATAGAATTGCTCAAGGCAAAAGAAGAGCCTATAAGCAGCCCAAGACTTACATCTCTGTGATACCATACTTCTGAAGCATTTCTTATAGCTTGACAAAGACTAGACAAAGTAGAGAGGTCCTGCTGATTTAGCTCAAGGCATATTTCATAAAACAGTAAGATAAAACAAAAGGTATGAAAGAGAACAACCTGATACAACAGATACTTGAGGGATTAAACTAAGGATTATATTTTCAAACAAAGTTTAACGTATAATCTGATAAAATTCTAACAGGAATTAATGAATTACAGTCTCAACAAATAAAACTGCTTTCACAGTAGGTCTATGAAAATAGGTGATCAGCTTGAGGTCACTTTCAAATACTTTACAAGAAGCTAAAAATCTGGGGGTGAACTGGAATATTTGGCGCTGTGATAATAATGATATGTCAAAAAAATGTGGTGGAAAGTAAAATCTGTGGTGCACAGTAATACTGAAGGTGATCTGATTATATAGGAATGACATAGTAATCACATCTGTGAAGGAGCAGTTAAATGTTAAAGAAAACTGAGAGTCAAACAGGACAAAAATATTAACGACATCAATAACAAGAACTGAATCCCTACAGACTGAAATTTCCATGCCTAAATTGAAAAGGGATATTATTATTATTATTACATTCTTAAGCATCTAGAGAAGTGGCTGTTATTGTGATGTGCTAAAGAAAATGAGACACTGCAACTGCAGAAGATTAATAATAGAGATTTATCTCCACACACACTGGGAAAATGTCACATTGGTGCATAACAAACAATTTTACACATATTTAAACTACATTTACTTGCAACAACTGCCACCCGGAAGAGGAGAAACAAGGCTTGATCATTTCGTTAGTACACTATTCTGTTTGGATCAAAATGATACTGACATAGTGACCTTTATTATTTAAATTCAATATAGTTTTAGGAGATGAGTCAGAAACAGTCACTGAAAGAGCACATAACCTAAAAAGGGACAACTACATAACAATAAAGAAGCTTATTAGAAGATTAAAAAAATATATAGTCAAAAGATGAAGATATTTTCCAAGTAGAAACAGAGCAGAAGTACAAGTTCAGAGGAAACATAAACCATCAAGTTGTTTGTGTTTTTTTTTAGAACAACAAAGAAAAACTGACACCATTAAACAGTAATTTACAAAGGTCAGAAGAAAAACAATCTCAAAAAGAGCAAGACACATCCATAAAAAAAAAAAAAAAAAAAAAAAAACAGCATTTAACCTTAACATGTTAGAAATATACAACATGACAGAACAGAAGCAACCTGCTAATGGCTAATAACAACATCCTTCTCAAATACGTGAGACAGGAGTCCATGGTTCATGGACTCTGTGAGGCTGCTAGATGATGGGGGTGTAAAAGAGCACACTTTTAGGGGTACAACTGAATGAACTCTTTGTACTGGTGTTTGCTATGGAGTCTAGTTTCTTCAGAGTTTAGGTTTCTTCACCCAGACAGTGCTTTGTACAAATAATCAGAAGTTGTCTCAAAATGATGAGCCAGTCACAGAGGCCTTGGAACAAATCAGTAGAAAAAATATTAAAAATGCTCAGAAAGAAGATATCCCTGAAGAGTACTAAACGAATTCCAATACAAAGTTGCTGAGCAACTAGGAGATGTAACCCTGCACTTAAGTCAGTCATCTTATTTGAGGAAGGGAGGACAGGAATTCTGATAAGAATTTGAAACATTTTGAGGAGTAAAGACCAATAAATCTTTCTTTCTTCCAGTGAATCAGCAAAAACCATGATAGAAAATAGAAAAATAGAAATCCCTTCAAACCACTTGTAATCCAGTCCTCTGAGTCTTGGGTACATGATAATTTATGTACTTAAATTGATTACTCAGTGCCAAACAACATATGCTAAGGAGCTGATAACAGGTATGTGTATTACTTTTACTCAACTGAGGAAAAAAATAAAATAATTTAAAAAAGAACACAAAAGGAGAGCCACCAACACAACACCTACAAGACTATCTTATGATCCTCTTGATTGAGGAGTTGTGTCCACTTCAGTGACAAGAACGATTTTAAGGAGGAATTGAAGACTGTGATGAAGAAGTAAAGGTAAAGTGGCCATGGGCAGAATGATAGAAGCAGATTGTCTCTAAAGGAGGAGGAGGAGGATTAAGAGATTATTGAACTAGACAGTAAGAAGGGACAGAATTGCATAATTTCAAAGGAAGAAAACAGTCATTAAAGAAATTGTGAAGGCTTTACAATGTGATCAAAATTTGTATAATAGTATGTTTAAATATTAATTGAATTGCTGTACTTTTGCTGAACTCATCTAGAAGGCATGGACATACGACTCAATCCAGGAAATGTTGTTTCAAATAAATAAAGCGTGAGAGGTGCAATAATTTCCATTAGTGAAAATATTGCCTGGAGGACTTCTCTCTGATGTTTCTTTAATGTTTAAAGCTCTCCAATAAGATATATATCTTATTTCTCTGCCCTTATGTTACCATGTGATGTTATTTTAATTTCCATGCAGTTTTTCTTTACATCTGTTGTCAATTTGTTTGGTTTGATGGTTTTTAACATTTTTCTTCTCCTTGCCTGCTATTTCTGGTCATGATACCATACCAACTTGACTCTGAAAAATTCTGCCCATACCAATTTTAGCCTTTTCCAACCAGGAAAAATTGTTTTCTTGCTTAAGAAAAAGTGTACAAAATTAAGAAGTATAAAAACAGCATTTGACAAATCCTGCCCCATTGGACATGACTCGCTAATTTTCTTAAGGCTTCTGTTTACACATCTTAAAAACTGCAGAATTCGGAGTACAGAAAAAAATGTTTCAATCTTCCTTTCCTTTCCTTTCCTTTCCTTTCCTTTCCTTTCCTTTC